>NW_009635529.1:4819-20918 GCF_000690535.1 Cariama cristata | reverse complement strand
GGAAAGATTAACCTATTTCTGGCTCTTAGAATCGAGGCTACTTTTCAAATAAAGAAGAAAATTGTGATGAAGAATTATATATAAGGTCAAAGAGTATTTGAATATCCATGTCAGAGGTCTGCATATAATGTATTTCCTATGTAATTGACCTCAAATACATAATTCCCCAAATTCATCCCACTTACAAAATCAGATATAGAAATAATATTCTAAGAGTCATGTGTTTTCAGTTTTATAACACTGATGTTGTGTGGCAGAACTAAGAGAACGAAGAGAAAGACCTTCTCTTCTCTTTACATACTGCATAGCAAGTCAGAACAGTCTTTGGGTAGTCACATGTATTCATTTCATATGCAAAATGGAAGGACTACTTACATTTGAAAAAATTAAACCTTTCAAGAAAATATTCTTCTTTTCTATTTTTTTTAAAGATTAGACAATGTCTTTTCTGATGCTTTTATAGGCTCCAAGATTACAATAAAATCTACCATCCACCTAAGATCTCTTATAAAAGAGATCTTCAATATATATATCTACCTCATATTATTATGTAAAAAAATAAGAGGAGTTAAACTGGCAAAGAAAATTAATGCTCTAGTCTCATGTCTTTGGGTTTATTTTAGATGGTTGAAATAGCTACCTCAAAAAAGTAGATTTAAATAGACTTAATTTTTTAATGAAATATAAATAGCACTTTTATTTTTTTCTGGATTTTTAAAAATAGTTTTGAATTATGGTTGTATTTACTAGAACTTCTAGAATAAATTTGGTTTAAAAACCCACAGCAAAAGAACATTTAGAAACAGTGTGAACTAAATTTCTAAATCAGTTAATGTGATGACAAAGGGTCGTTGCTCAAAGTCACCCTTAGTAATCTTATTAGAAGATGCTTTGAACATGAATAAAACACATTTCTAAATCCAAAGATGAAACAACCATTAAAAAGAAAACTCATTTTTGAAAAATAAAAATCCGAGGTGTTAAAAAAAATGCAGACTTTCTTTTAAACATTGCAGTGACATGACTGGATTTTCAAAAAACATCAAAGGCTTTAAATACTTCAGAAACCTCAAAATAGAACGGGCTGTAATCTCACTTAGCTACTGCAGAAGAGTGAAATTATGTATTAGTCAGGGCTGCAAAGATGAATTTCTTTTAGTCAGTCTAATTTTAAATGGCAGTGTATGACCCTGTCAGCTGATTCCTTTCTCTAAAAAACACAAAGTGTGTAAGAAATGTGAACAGTTTAGCATCTTGGAGCGAGATTCCTATTCATTTTTACATGTTTTTCATGAGTACCAGACTAAATCTTGAGTAGTCTGATATGTAAGAAATTCGCTACATGCCACATTAAAGACAAGTTTTGGGGTAGGTTTTGTTTGTTTTTAACTGAAGATATGTAATCCATATCCTCACTTCCACTGAAAAAATAATTGGATCCTGAACCTAAATGAAGTGTATGTAGTTAAATGGAAGACAGGATACATATCAAGAAAAGTCAGTAAGCAAGCAGATCATATGAAAGAGTTGAATGAAAACTGAGGTTCTGTATCAGTAGCTTCTGTAAAATAAATAGCACGTCTTCATAATCCAAATTTTACCGTTAAATAGTCCACATCACTGAGATTACCAAAAGAATGGAAACTAACATTTAACCTTTACTACTAATGATCTTACCTTATCACAAATAACAGAGAAATTAGAAACCTCCTACGTTGTCATAAATATTACGGAGAGTTTTTCTTCACATCTTCAATTTAAGGGGGGGGCAGGGGGTGAAGCAGCAAACCACCAACAAAATGCTTGCTCCATGAAGACGTGCATTATTTTGGGGACATGGGAGAGGTGCCCCAATGTCTCCTCTGCACTTCAGTGCTGAACAGAAAGGACAACATTTCAATAGTAGTGTAGTTAATATATACAGCTAAAGAATAATCAACTCCTTTCAATTCCAAAATGTCAAGAAGCAGAAAGGATTTGCTAGTCATCACTACTTCAAGACTTTCACTGCTTATGGCGGGGGGGGGGGGGGCACACACCAAACGGTATACATATACCATCTCAGTTTGTCCTGTAGTAAAAAAACTCCTACCCACCTGTACTGAAAATATTGAAATGCCTTTTTTTCTTTTTTTTTTTTTTTAACTGAAAGAACATTCTACAAGTGTACTAAAGCCTCTTTTTTTATCTGGCATTTTACTTCTACACTAGTGTAAAACATTGCAACAGCAAATTTATAGGGTTGTCTCCTCTTTCAAAGGTCACAGCCATTTTAAAACTTCAGACTGCAACATGATCTATAGCAGCTATAAATCAGAATTAAAGGATATAAAAACATAAAAGAAAGCCTATAACGTACAATTCGGTTTATTGTAGTTATAAGAGTAGTCACATGAATTAATCATATGACAAAGACTAAATTTTTGATGAGGCAAAAGCTATCTTTGTGAAGTTTACTTGGTCAGCAGCATGAAAAAACATGCATTTACATTCCTAAATATCAAAAAAACAACTAAATTCAGAATTGAATTTTTCAGTTTTGATTTTCAAGGGCAATATGAAATAATGACTGCTCTGGGCAGAGCAGCTCATTATCATCTGGAGGAGGTCAGGTCTGCTGCTGCTGCTTTTACTCTGAACAGATGGCTGAGGAGAGATCAGTTTCCAAGTTTGAACAAAACCTGTTACTCTTCTTTGCAAATAAGCCAATTTCCAATTCTATGCCAAGCAACATTAACATAGAAAAATTCTAGATAAATTGTCTGCTTGATTTCAGCTTCTACTTCATGCATAGCATTGGCATGAGGTAAAATAAATTCAAAAAAGATTTTCAGGGGAAGAAAGCAAAGGTCCAAAAATCCAGGCTACTTTTTAACTGAAGTCAGTTATTTTTAATTAGGAAAATTTGATATTGGTGTTTACAATATAAGTGGTTTTCATTTTAATAGATATGTTTTTCTTTAAATTTATTTTTAAAGAAGAAAGGAAACAGCACTTACTAGAGCTGTGATACACAAAACACTTGGAACCATTGTCAAGAACTTCATTCAAAGTAACGAACTTTAATCAAAAAGAGAAGATACCCAATGCCATTTACATTGATCAAGCCAGCAATGTATTTCCTGATTTTGTATGATTCTAACTCTCCTGTGAGCAGACAGGTAATCCGTGCTTCACAGTGAGTGAATTGTGCCTAGAGAGGAACTGAAGTTGTAAGACATTTCTTAGGACAGAATGCGGAGCTTCAGTACTAGGCTTTGACTTTTCTTCTTTTAATCAAGTAGTCAATTTGTCAGTTGCTGCTGTGGTGCATTGCTGGTTAGTAACTAGTTTGGATACTCACTCACATGTGGACTGTTTTAATGTTCTAGTTGCTGAAGTTTCTTGTCTTTGTTGACTATATAGAACAGATGCAGCTTGAAAAGCCTTCCTTAATAACAGAAGGTTTTTCCAAAACTTGATTTCTCATAGTTGCAGAACAAATTTTTCTCAAAAAAAAGTTTCTGGGAGATCAGAATAGTACATTTTACAAAAAAAAATAAATTACTGGACTTATCAAATCCTCTAAAACATTATGGTTTTCATTTTATTAAATGAAAACTGCACAGCCTCCATCAGTATACAACAGAGTACTGATTATACTATCTCAGTATAATCAGTAGTCGCATACATCATAGGTCCCAAAAGTAGGTAGAATTTGCGTGGTATAAAGTAGACTGCCAACCACAGCACTGAGTCACCAGTTCTCAGCTGCTCCTAGCTTTTGAAATCAGAGAGAGGCATATATGCTGCCTTGGGCAGAGGCACTCACAGCATCTTTCATTTCAGCACCTGATGCATTCCCATTGCCAGTCTTAACCTCTCATTTGAGAGAACAGAAGTGTAATTCAGAATATTACCTTTGATGAAGTGCTGATCTATATATTCAGATGGTATTGCACTAACTTTATATTACTGTATCATTATCTTAGGAGTAGAATTGTGTGCATCACATTCTAGGAATAGAATATTATAAATATAATGCGTATAGGAATTTATAAAGACAGCACAAGCATCTAATGCATGAAATGATTACAACTGATTGGGGGGCTGGAGTAGGGAATATCTTATTTTTTAGATGACCCTCAGAAACAGAGGATAAGGTGCAGTGCTAGTACAGAATCTCTCTCTTCACCACCAGCCCAAATCATCCCCTTGGATTTATTTCAAGGATTTGAAAGAAGAATTTGGTGCTTCATGAATTATTAGCAAAACAAGACATAGCACAAGCTATTAGGAAAGCACAAAATATTATCAAGTCCTTGATATCACTATTCAAAGGACTGCTTTTATCCTGGAGCCCATAGTACTTACAGATCAATTCACACATTTCCATTTACAAAGCAAAAAAAAAAAAAAGCGCAACATTTAATGAAAACAGTATTTAGATGGAGTGTGGGGGGGCACAAACCACAGTAAAATCTCCTTGGCTTTAGAAGTAGTTAATGAGAAGCAGACAAACATTTAATTGCTTCCCTTTGACAAAAGGGGTCTGTTACTTCCTACAGATAAGTGACGGAAAGCTTTTTCTGTACTTAGGTACGTTCAAATTCCAGGTAATGCTTTCACTTTACCACTCTGTTTTTGCCTCCTTAAACCTTTTTTTAGCATCTTAGGCATTAGTGGGTTTTGCAAGAAAATTTAGCTAGATATTGTGAACTGACAGTCATTCAAATCAGAATTAGCAGCATCTTCTTTCATATATGTACCATGAAGTGACAATAGTGAAGAAGGAACATATTTTCAGTCTGCTTAGGAGTCTTTTAGTCATTATCCTATGCAAAATTTCAGTATAAATGGTAGCTACATAGAATTATTTAATATACTTCATTTTAGCTTAAATATCCACTCACTATTTAAGTATATCATCAATAAGAGACTTCTCAGTCAGAACTCATATTTTCTTCCCCATACAGACATTTCATAGCAGCTACAAACCCTGTGGGAATCTATGCCAGACTGCATTTTTTACCTCCTGAGTAGGCCATGTGTGATGTGTAAGCTACTCAGTGACTCAGTTTGATATAAGCAGTATAATATACATGTACACTCAATTACTATACCATATATCACAGTCTAATACATTTATCTATCCTCCACAAAAATGACCAAGAGATACACACCCCTAAAAATGCATGATTCAGTGCTCTTATGTAGTAAATGTCATGAAGTCAGTCATCAAGCTCTATGTGTTTCTGTTTCACTAAATACAAAGCTTTCTTTAAAAGAGGATCTGCATCTCCTGAAGTAAGAGATAAAACAGTTAAAATTTTGAACTTAACCCTGTCTCTGATTTGGATAGCTAATGATTTGTAAGATTCATCTTTGATAATTACAAGATAAATTCATAGGGCTCCTCCTTTCTCTTTGAGATAATCTTTAAGAACATTAAGATTTAAAACCTGTGATCACAACCAAGTCTAGCTTTATTAAAATTAATTGCCCAATAAATTAAAAAAATATTCGATTTGCATTTAAGTTGGTGTCAGTTACCTATATACTACAGAATACTGAATACCCAAGACATACTCCTGAAAAATTTAAAAGTACCTACAATATTCATAAAGCTCATAAAAGAATGCATTCTTTAATAAGGACTATCTTCAACATTTCCTGTTTCTGTCCAAAAGAGATATCAGTAAACTTGTCTGACATGTGATTTATTTTTTTTTCCCATCATCAGTTCTTCAGATCACTGTATTATTTAACCAAACATTTGTCTATTTTCTATTTAAGTCACAGGTATATTTAGTCTAAACAAGTCAGAATTACTGCAGGTAACAGCTGCACGACAATGAAGAAAAAAAATATGGGCACTACACACAGGTCAGTCTTATTGAAAAATTCTAGTCAATTATTTCAGTATCTGCCCAAACAAATTTACTGCAACATTTAGTGCAGAAAGTGAATGCTTGGAATTGCTATTTAAACAGAACCTACTGAATTGGGCGTTTGATTGAAAGCTTGCAATGGTTAGTAGTGATTAGTAGATGTATGAACCAGACTCTGATCAGCTGCTCTTTAGGCTTTGGAAGCAGCAATCCCCTGAGACAAGTCTTAAATATCAGCTGTGACTTAACTCAATGTATTCTAATAAAATAGATAGTTTGTGTTAAATATAAGAAATCCCATTGCAATCTTAACCCTTCCAGGCAGCGAGTGAGAGAAAACAGTCTGCCTTTTTGGCATATGATCAACAGAAAAGCATATAGATGTTTTATGGAAAGGCTGTTCTGGAAAGAGGCTATTATGCAACTCCAACATGTGATCCTTGGTTTTCCATAAATAGTCAGGAGGCTTATGAAAAAAAAACAAACAACCATCAGTAGGTGCAGATGCAATGCGTATGCAACTTCAAAACTGGCTTTGCTGGAAGCAATGGATGTAGCCTAAGTATCTCTCCTCATGTAACATACTAGCTAGCCCATCAGTCACAGCAAAACTGAGAGGCATTAGATACAATTTAATAGAAAAGTGATACATAGACTGCAGACCATGATACGGGCTTCCAATGTAAGCCTCCTTTAATTGCTGCCCACAAATCAGTTGGATCTTTTAGAAACCTGATTTTTTTCTGTTGGAAACTCAAGGCCTTTTGATGAGACTGCTGACTGAGTTATGACACATCCCATCTTCTTCCAATAATCAGAGTCTAACAAAAGAAGTCTAGAATTTAACGCAGTTTTGAATACAGCAAAACAACCTTCTATATTGACTTCTGTGTGGTAAAAAAGATATTTTGCTTCTACCAAAAAACTTCTGAACAGCCTCCAAACATTTATGACTACAAAACTCTTCTAGCCATTTATTACTAATACTGTAAAATGAAGTTACATGGTTAATTGCAATCAACCCCCTGATCATGTAAAACACTTTCCAACAGATTCAGATATGAAGGAGGCTGGTTGACAGATGCACATGCAGGCTGAAATTGAAAACATCACACAGGACTGTCCTCACAATTTTTTTCTGGAAACTCTAGAGACTAGCACATTATTGAGGAAGAGTATAAAAAAAAGTTGTTTCTCTAGAAAATCAGAAGTGCAGCCACGAGAAACTGTAGACTTGTATTCATCTTCAGATACCAAACACTAAAATGTTCGTTTTTATGTGGATAACAAGTAAGTCTGACAGGAAAAATTATCATAGTAGCAACATGCACTGCAAAAGCTACTCTAGGATTATCACAACCCTTGAACTCTCACTTCTAAGGTAAGAGAACTCTTCCTGCTTAAATAATCTGCTTGAGCAATAAAGAGGAACCTAGGTGATAGAGAGCTACTGAATTTCTGTATGACACATTAGTCCCAAATGCATATTACTTCTTCAAAAAAGATAGTCCTTTATTTGTCTGTTGTACACATGCAACATATTACAGTACACAGACATCATATAATCCAATGTGATTTGACCGTTAATCCTAAAAATGTTATTCATCTGAATAAAAGAACTACCAAAAATGCCAGGATGCTGGTGAGTAACCAAAAACCAAACATAAATGAAGGATAAATTTATTGATAGTACAGAGATCTAAATTTGGACAACAGCCTCGTTTTGTGTTATAGGCAGAAAATAATTTGATTTGGTCCCATTACATAAAATCTCACAAGAGACTACTCCACTTAGGAGAATGTCTTACAGAGTGTTATCAAGCACATGGTGTTGCAAGATCAATTCTTACAGAATAATAATTGAGAGCCACTATCAGTAATTGCAGCCCAACATCTGCCCCTCCCAACCCTGCCCCTGCCCCTCAAAAACAGTCCTGAAAAGGAGCCAATCCAGTAATTGTGGGCATTACATCAAATTTGTCATGTCTTGATTGGAAAAAGCTTTCTGACACCACATTAGGAGAATAAAGGAGAGAGGGAAATAGGCAGAAAGGGAGAAAAATCGGTTTTTGAAAACTAAGATTTTTCTCTCATAGGAACATTTGGTTTACACTAATGAGGAAGACAGAAGCTGCTGTGGTTCGATTTACTCTGCTTTATGACTTTGTACTAGAACCCAGAACGACAAATTTCATTCTTTAATTCTATACCACCCATCCTTTCTAAACTTGCACGGTCCTGGCTCTCAAAATAAGGTTTTCAGTAATAACCTAAATTACATTAGGAATATTTGGCTACAATCATTACAGTTTTCTCATAATAAATACCCTTTGTTTACTTATTTGGTTACTGTAGTCATAAGCAACTACTAAGACTGATAGAAACACCTTTACTACCAAATCCTGTGGAGACTATGGATGCTGAGCCTCTTCTGAAGAGACCTGGTCATTCCTTAGTTGCTGACTGAAGAAGGGTCAACAAATGCTTGCTAAAAAAATCGTGGTTTCTTCAAGGATAAAAAAAAAAAAATCCTATAGCAACCTAGCAATTCTGAAAGAAAACAGCATTTGTTGAAATCAACATGAAAGCTGGGAGATAATAATCCTGCAACACTACTTCAGAATTAGATTGCTCAAAAATATTTTTATATTTTGCCTCATCAGATTCTTCTTTAGCCCTAGAAAAAGAAATTGCAAATGGCATAGTTTTAGAGACAAGAGATTCTCCTAATGAAGCAAGCTCCTTGAATGCCCTTTGATAACTAGCACAGCAGTCTCAAAGACAGACATTTTAAAATCATCATTATCAGTACATCGCCAAGAATCCTCAAACATTTAGGACAAGACAGGAAATAGTGTGAAGAGCTTTACAAAGGGAGGCTTAAACAAAAGCCATCAAAAAACCTAAAAGAAAATTCTATACAAAACCAAACTTAAGTTACACAGCTACAGAAGAGCAGATTCGTACATACTGTGTTTTGCTACCACACATTCTGTGATTTGCATTGATTTGGGATTATGCTGCCCTGCTGTGGGAAGACACAGGGACTACAAATTATATACATGGACTCAGATGTCAGTGGGTAAAAGACTCATATTGTGCACATGAGTGTTGGAAGATATGTAAACAAAGTGTAAAAGATGTGGCATCACTATGTGCCATAGCGTGTATTTCTGGATAAGGAACATCAGTTTCCATTCTAGCAAATATTATGATCTCTGACTTCAGTTTTTAAAATACAAAAAATGGCTAGGCACTTTATGCTAGACTTTGGTGGTATGGTATTAGATCAGCTAAGGCAAAGCAATTCGTTTCAGTACAACAGGTGGCTATATTCAGACAAACCAGAGACCTTCTTCTGAATATGGCTGACTCCCCCTGAAGAACAGGGAAAACACAAGAGGATCAGACTGCTGCACCACACATCTAAATCAACCATTAAGCCAAAGCATTCCTCCTGTTCCAAACCCATCCTGTCTCCAAGCTCTGCCACGCTTCATTTTCTCACTCTAAATATCATCTTTATCCAAACATCAGTCCTTCTAAATGGAAAGGAACAGAGGAAGACTTCTGCATAATTTTTATAATTTTAAAATATGTTGTGCAGTTTTAGTGATTGCTAGATAGTTATTACAAAGAAACATCAGTAAAGACTTTTTTAAAAGTTGTTTTAGAGCTAGCAATCTGTTTAAAAAAAACTAAAAGAATGTTTTTGACACAGTTGGCACCACCTGTTTAATAATAAAAGGAAAAAAATGACTGTAGTTAGCATAAGCATTGCTTAACTCAGCAGATCAGCAAATAAAAAAAAAATTCCTTCAATTTCTATTTCAATAAAATATGACCTATCTGGATTTTGCCAGAGAGAAATAGACTGTGTCATGGTAATGTGGAACTACATTTGATAACATTCTTTAGCACATATTTCATTATTTCTCAGCATCTCATAGGTACTCAAAAAATACTTAGCCACAAACCACATTTAATTCCCAAAACTCTGTGGTGAAAGCCAAGTAAACACATTACGAACTGGGCATCTGCTTACCCGAGACCAACACATGGCATTTACAATTTTGCCAGTTCTGTTAGTAACATACCCAAACAGATGCCAAAGGAAGTATTCCAAAGACTTTTCAGGCAATGAGAATGAATTGGCCTTATTCAGAAGCTAAGCATTAAAATCACCTCATGGATGACACCAACATAAAAACATGGTGCTAAGCTTTACAATGCATAGGAGAGGTAAAAAGAAATGTTAAGGCAATAATACAGATGCTCAGAACTAGAAATAAGAACCCTTATACACATTGTCAGCTGTTATCAGCTTCTCTTGCCTTTGCATATGCCTCGTGCATAATACACGCTTCCAGTGACAAAACAGCTGGGTGCCACCAGTCCCTCTTCTCTCAGCAACCTAAATAGTGAACTCACTGGAAACCAACACATCCTGTAGGGGCTGTTTGATCTATCAGATGATTTTGGTTTTGTTATTATAACCACCAAAACGCAACCATTGATCAAGCGAGATCACTTTCCCAAACACACGCTCGCAGTGTATTCTGCGATGTCAGGCAAGATTCAGTAAGGGTAACAAAAGCCTAGAATATCTGGGAAAACAGTAAAGTCTGGATAATATGGATAGTATAGATGTGCTTGAGGAATATAGTGCAGACACATCCATGTTGATCTGCAATCTCCCAAGGTCCAAAATCATAATGTTGGCACTGCACTGAAATAAGCCTTGTGTAACTCACCATGCTGGAGATTGCAGTTCAGTGTATTTCACACACAACCTTTTACGTCCATCAGGTCCAGCACTACATCTGAGGTAACATGCCTAAGTGGACTTGTGGTGACACCATCCTGCTCAGGATGCCAAGTCCAAGAAAATCTTCTTTGTTCAAGCTCAACACTGCAGGAATGTTTCTGGACTCCAGCTACTCCTGAAAACAGCTTACATGCCACAGCCCCTAAGCTAATCATCCATACCAACTAACAGATGAGCTAATAAGGCTGGCTAGAGATGACTACACATCGATGGCCTGACCCACTAACCAGATAAGGCCCTTGGGGAGGGTGTGGCGGGGGGGGAGATCACTAGACTGTAAGCAACGTTTTATTTTAATCTTTCCAATTTCACGCTTGATCAGATTAGCCATGGCTAACAGTTCCTGTAGCCTTTTGTTCCTAGCCCTAAGAATATCAAAGTGCTCCTAAAATAGTGCAACTATAGGGAATTCATATATTGCACCAACATAGTAAACATTCCACAAATTCAATAAATCATACCAATAAGTAGATACTGGAAGTCTGTATTAATGCACTCAGGACTGTGAGGAATGTCATCACCTGGATGTAACTATGAAGGCAGAAAATAATTTTGTAAAACAGCTCCAGTGCAAAACTTAACTGACTATGCTGACCCTTGGCATCAACTACTGATGTTGTCTGCTCCAAACCTCTAACTGAATGCCTATCAAAGCAAACAAACAAACAAAAAAAATACTGAACTTTGTTCTAAGTCCAGACACTGCCCACTGCTCTGACCCTACAGACACGAAGGATTAATGAAAACGGCTATCCATCAAAAGGAGACTAAAGTCTGTCTGGAAGTAATGGCATATTTTCAGAAAGAGTAGGGTTTAATTTTACTGCCAGTGGGGCACATTCAAGTAGGTGGGAGAAGCCTTGGAGGTCAGGCTTTATTAAGGTGTGAACAAAGATTAGCCTCCACATCATCCCCGCTACATTCCAACAACCCGTTTTTCTTGTTTTCCTTTGAGATTGCTAGCACACAAAAACTAACTCATTCTCTCCACCATAATTTAAATTTTTTTTTTGGACATATTTTCCATTTGAAAGAATCCTATTCAAAATGTCAAGAGAATTTACAGACTAGCAATGCAACATGGAAGAGAAGATACCTAGAAAAAGGGAGGGAGAAAACATTTGAATTCATGAGTATTTGACAACTGAATAAGTCACGTCACTGAATTTTGCACCAAGCATAATTTCAAATATCTCTTTTCATTTCACTGTACTTTTTAAAGAAAAGCCTGATAATGCATCAAAACAGCTTAAAATAAAAAAGTAAAAAAAAAAAAGACAGACTTAATTTTAGTTCTAGAGGAACTTATAATGAAAAACAGCAGTGGAGACATTTTATTGTGGTACTTCTGTCAATGATTCCATAATAACTTAGGAAAAGAAGTACTCTTTATAAATACAAAATAGACCAAGAAACTGTGAAAAAAAATATAATACACATTCAAACTTTACCCTTTGACTCCTAGTAATAACGTTCTGTCTTCTGTGCAGATGCTGCTTATATGGGTTCACAGTAAGTCAAGTACATTTGACCTAGCAAGCTCAACAGGACTGTAAGTGAATCTCAAAGACAGGAATGCAGGACGTATGATGCTGCAGCCCTGACTGATAACTAAGAAGTCAGTTATAAATAAATCTGGAACAGTTGGGATTGACTGTTGTTTAGCACTTTCAGACAGACGTTCAGGGCAACTGGCAGAGGCTTTGAAAGCTGTTTCCCGTATTAGAATCATGATAAAAATAGAAGTGAGGCTGCATTCCCTTGTCTTCTGCTAAAATAGATCTTACTCAAAAACATTTTTACAAGTTTGGCAAGGCATAACTAGTCCACTGTCAGATACAGAACAAAATCATAATTAGAAGTCCTATGTTGTTCTATCACGAATAGTTACTTATTGAATTAATAATAACAAAAAAAAAGAAGAAAAAAAAGGGGGGAGTACTAGGAGATATTAGAGACAAGGAGAAGATGGTTTTACTACATTTTTTCTTGTAAGTGAAGGTACAGTCAGAATTCACTAGCCAGAAAGACCCTAAAGACCTTTAAAAATAAAATAAAAAGGGAAAATCATATATTTTATCCACTGTCCTTAGGAATATATAGAGGGGTTTTGTTTGAGGTTTGGGGTGTTTTGTTGCTGGTTTTGGTTCCTTTTGTTTGTTTTGTTTTTAAATTCAAGAACAGATGTTGCATAATGTTGCAAGGCTGAGTTGTGAGAATGGAACAGGAAAGAGGGAGCATGTATGGGTTTTTGTTCTGTTTTTAAGTGCCCCAAATACTGTTTACAGGGCAAGCATTTGTCACAGACTTATCTCGCCTCCAGCACTTAAGCTTCCAGATAAATTAAGCTGGCTTTTATTTGTGTGTTATTTACAGTCAAAATATAGCTATCAAAATATTGTAGGATTAGCTAGTTCACTGACTGAACAGCCCATTGTTCTGCCAAAATAATCGGTGGCCTTAATGAGCAATTAAGCACTTTCAGGGTCAGTGAGAACAGGAAATCTTAACATATAGATCAGAAATTCTGTGTATAACTTCATGCTACTGTTTCAGATCATGAGTGAACTCCCAAACTATATGCAAGAGTCAGGCATGACTGAGAACAGAATGTTTATACTATAATACAAAATGAGGAGAGACCAGGATACAGTAAGAGCAACTTGATTTAGTCAAGTAACTCTCCCAGACAGGTTTCCCATAAACTGTTCTTTCTCAACCAAAACAGGTCTGCACAGTGTTTTGCTGACAGATATGAAATTGCCCCACCTGCACACACTCTAAACCAAATCAGCTCCAATCTAGAAACTCTGTGACTGTGCTGCATGATGCCAGCCTGCCCTCCCTCAGCAGAGCTTGTTGCTGCAGTTCAGCACCCAGTGAGCCCTGATGCAGACCTTGTGGTTCTGAGCAGGATCACAGCTTCTTGGGTCAGAACACACACAAAGTGGACTCATGCTTCTCTATAAAAGTGTACCCAAATCCACCAGTGACTTCCAGCTATTATTCCTATAGTTCCTACAATATATAAACTGCAACAGAATCAGCACTAGGAAAATCTGCAACTTGCCTTCTGAAGTAAGCCTAGTATAAATTAAGGCATGACTCGAGGACTCCAGGCTCGCTGAAGAAGTACACGTACGGGACCACATTTCAGTCACTGAACTGTGTTTTTTCCATCATGACAACTACTGAAAGTATGCTTGTTGAAAGAGAGAAAATTCGTCATAAAGAGTTGAATTTTTTTAAATGGATTGTCAGATTGCAGATGTAGTTTCCTTTTACTCGAACAGCCTGCATAAATGTATTTTAAACTAATTACCTTTAGGTGGAAAATACGACTTGCTTTCAGCTTTGTGAGGCCAGTCCACCACAAGAGGTCCAAACCTACGAAAGCTGGCAGTGATCTCATCTACAAAAAACAAATGAGGCACCTTAGAGAGAATCTGAAAGACTGACAGTGGCAAGGTAAAAATTCTTACTTAAAAAACCTCCCAGACTACTTTCTACACCTATTAAGAACAGTGAAAACTACAATAATGGACATAGAGGATGCCTAAATGTTCTTTCACCTCTATGCTATACATGGCTGCTTAAAAAAGTAATTTTACATTCCAGTAAAGCAAGTTTGCAGCAGGATTAAATGCAAACATGATCTATCAGAAGTGAATATGCTTCAGCTGCAGTCTAATTATAGCCACAAAGCAGGGTCAGATGCAGCCACATGGGACTGACGGCGAAGCTACATGTCTGCATGGCCACTCCTTGTAGCATGCCCTAGAATGCAGGCTGCATCAGGTCGTGTGACTGGGGGGATTTCACCTTCCTCAGTCCCCTCTGGAAACATGCCTTGAATTACCAAGTTATTTCTTTGCTTTTTAAGCATCAATTTAGAAACACCGTGGAACACACATCTCAAACTACCCTGTAGAACAATTTTGGTTTACATGCAAATGCTTCAGAAAAAAGTATTTTAAGTTATTTTTAAGAAATCTTTTTTTCCTCAATGCGTTTATTTATGTACTTTAAAGAAAGAATTAGTTCAAAATCGTGTCTAATGTGATGCTAGATAGATCAGAGCAACTATCCATCAGGAGAAAAGTTTGAAGACAAAGGCAGTGGTTTTCCAGTTTTTTGATGCTGCTTGAGATGTGTCCAGTTTATCTGACCCCATGAGCTTCATGTCAGATTTTTCAAGCAACTAAAGCCACAAAACACATATTGCATAACTCAGGAGCTGAAGGAAGAAGATGTTACTGGAGTAGGCCTCTCATGGAAGAGGGTAGCAGCTCCCAAGTGGACATGTTACTTCCTTGCAGGATAGGCTGAGCATATATTTTAATTCTGAGTAACCCAGCAACGTTCACATCAGTTGTACCAGGTGGCCTGCTGCTTCTTACAGCTGGGGATTCAGATTACCCAGCCGTCCCTGTATCAACAGCCCTGCAACTCATGATGTGACATGGGAACTGCATTTGAGCTGTTTGTAAACCATAGATGGACAACCCATACTATTTCTTCATTAAAATTGCATGTGGTTTAGGCTTCAGTTTAGTAGATCAGATTCGGAGATCCCTCTCTTCATTATAAGGCATCCTCAGATTCCCTGTGTATGCCAACTGAAGCTAGATAGTGGTGGATTCCAGCTATAATATGAAAAATACACCAAAAACTGTCATGATTTTGATTTAGGAGTCAGGGTGTGTGGGGGCATAGACAAGTAGAGCAGATATTGAGATTGAAAAAAATCCTGACTGTCCCTACTAAGCTGGTTATTATTTTGTAACCATATTAATAGCCCTATATTTGTCAACTAAACACTGCATATATGCAGGATATAAGAGCTGATTAATTAAAGCCCAATTTATTTTGGTAAGGACTGTATTAACTAAGTCCTTAAAGTCAACCACATCTTTTAAAAAGAACAGGGAAAGACTATAGAGGAGTGACAGTATCCACTAAGTTCCCTTTTTCAGCTTTCCCACATGTGGGAACGCATGCTGCTATTGCAGATTAGAAGACCTGCTACGCAGGCATTTCTGTCTCGATTTCTTCTACCTACAGTACAAAAGAATGTCAAGTAAATTCTCAGGTGTTGCAGGGGGTGGTGGTGTTTGTTTTAAATAATGCCACAAGACACTACAAGTGACATACCTGGGAAAATACATTTGTTTTTATGAAAATCTGACCTTTTTAAAGTAATCATATGAACGCCAATTCCCACATCTCACCAATGTAACTTATTCACAGTACCTTCATCAATGTCAGGAGGAAGACCTCCAACAAACACCTTTCTAGAATAGCGTTCCACTCTTTCACCATTCTGACAGCGTGTTGGAGAGCTGAGACCCGATGATAAAGACTGATCACCATGACTGTCGTCTAGGAAGCCATCTTCAAA
>NW_009635529.1:0-4788 GCF_000690535.1 Cariama cristata | reverse complement strand
ATTGAAGACCGACCTGTAACAGATTTTGTAGTATCTATAGTTAACGCTATTTCCTGGAGAATTAAATATTTCAGTAAAAAACGTTATATTTCCCTTTTACTGTTTTGCTTTAACAAAATTTGCATTAAAGGGCCCAGCTAAGCAGTCCAGTTATCCAAATGATGTTCATTAGTATTGCTTCTATTTTTCCAAGATTATATTATCCTTACAAGACAATAAACCTAATTTAGTTTTAAAACAAACCCTTGTGAATGGCTAGCAATGAAAACCAACAAGTTTTCTGGTGAAATTGTGTCATAGCTATAGAAAGAACCTTTGTAAGATTTACATTTCAAACAATTCTTAGGGATTTAAATCTTCCATAACGGATCTTGAAGGAATGATCTTAAAGAGCAGATCCCTCAAGCCATTGCATTGCAAAGCAGGACAGTCTCCTTCAGAGTGCTTTACAGGGTCCTAACCGCAAGGGCTGCATCACTTCCTCCTTGAGTGAATGGAGGCCCAGTCTGAGCAGGGGTCAAACAGCAAAATAAACGTAGAAAATCTTTGTATTGTGGATATTAAACATGTAGATGAAGCAAGAAGCTTAACCAACAAGAAAAAAAATATCTTTAAAATCTTATTAAATAAGCCACAAAAAACTTGCACTTGAAGAAAAAAGTTGTTAGCTAGAACAGCCTGTCAAGCTGTTAGCAGTAATGAATTAACAAAAAGCAATATAAAATGGAAGCTATTCAGTTTGTTAATGAAAAGTTAAGAATTTGTGATCATCTGATGCAATTAACTTGCTGCTATTACTACCAAAGTCTACACACGTTATCTTAAGAACAGATTTATTAACCTAGAAGATAAATATTCAAAGTCTATATGTAAGCAACACTGTAGAACATGCCAACTTTAGAATTTAGCAATTCCCTATGCCTGAGTTGAAAAATAAATCCTGCAATGTAGAGAGATGTATAAATGGGAACCCCATCTCAACTCTGAAAAGGCAAATTTTCCCCTCATATCATGGAGGATTGCTCCCAGGGATGGAATTATAATTAATCGATACAAACAGTTTATAGGGGGCTTATTTACAAATATAAATAGCAAGGCACATAATTAAATTTAAAGATAATGGATCACATTACACTGACTTTCAGCAATACCTGAGGAAGAATTAGTATCGTACTGGTATTAACAGCACAGGGAAGTACAGGAAATAAAAACAGGGGCAAGAAGAAAAATCAAGACATGCAGAGAGGGACACTAGTCAGAAAAATTTACACACTGAAAATATCAGTACTAGAGCCTCCAGTAGTAAAGGACAGATTACAAAAAGAAGCAGCAATCCTATATGTGGAAAACAAGCTAACAAACAAAAACCAGGAAAGATGTTCTGACTGACACAGAACACCAGTCTCATATTTTTTTATGAGCACCAGGCACTAGAAAAGTCTTGATTAGAAAGAATATATTGAATGCATAACGTTGACAGAGATTACAGATACAAAAATCCACTGAAGCAAAAATCCTACTGTGCTTTTAAGCACTAACATAAAAAACAGGGTAAATGCCACAATCAGAGAAGGATTTCGTGATGCTACTCTTCAAAGTCTGGTATAACTGGTTGTCAGAAATGGTGGGTTTAGAGCATAAAACAGGAAAGACTATTGATGAATATTCTGTTAATGGACAAACAGGTCATGCATATATATAAAAAAACATATGCAGTTCAGCATAAAAGAGAACACACGCATGACAAACAATAATTAGGAAGGCTAAATAGTGTAAAAATATCAAGTCAGAAAACTGATTGAAAAGTAGGAAATTTGAAAATATCCATAGGAGACTGACATTATTAAGAAGCTAAATAACCTTTTATTTCCCACTCTCCTAACCTACCTTCTTGTAAAAAATAAAACCAACAACAAACATAAAACAAACAACAAATACAAGCCCTTAGTGGAAATTGACATATCAAATCAACAGATACTAGAACAAGTTATTCAACTAAAATACAGGTCTACAGAGGGGGCTGAATAAGTGCTGAGTTCTGAAGGAAATAATAAAAATGCACAGTAGCTTACAAAGAAAGATACCACATCTTATGCTAGATGCTTGACAGTCTGCAAGCATTCTACTCATCCTAAGTAAATGCAAAAGATGATCTCAAACTTCATAGTTAAATCAACTATAGAGTTACATGTATGAAGTATACATTTAAAATAATGGAAAGCATACAGACAAGGGAATATGGAATGATTGTTCACTGTTTCTTCCAGTAAGGGGAAACTGAAGTGCATTGAACACAACCAGTACATGACAAGGCTGTGCAACTCCTTGCCACAGGCTTTTTAGGATGCTAAAAAGTTTGTGGAGGTTCAGAAGAGGGAATGAGCAAGAACAGGAGAAAAGCCCATTCTGAAGCAATAAATATTGAGAAACATTGAGACATCACCTCAAGAAACCCCCAGAGGCAAATCTCTAGGAGAGCATTATGGGAAAGGATCACTAAATGCCCTATTTTAATACTCCTGTGCCCCTTCCCTGGCATCTCTGAGCTGTCAGTGTAGCAGAATAGATTTTGGGCTGATTTCCCATGGCTGTGCTTACATCTGTACCTGAAAAACTGGTTGTAAAACTTAAAAACAAGGTACCTAAAAGAACATGACTCAACAGCCCTAGGCATGATACCTACAGAGAAATGCTCGCCTCTTTACTCAAAAAGACCAGAGGATCAAGTAGATTTGATGGCAAACCCCGAGAAATTTCTGACAGAACCTCTTCTAACTGAAGATGCTTAGTCACAGTGTTAGAATCACTGTAGAATTTCAGACTATTGTAGAATTTCATGTTTCTTAAGGTTAAGAAAGCTCAAAACAACATTATAAAAATCAAGGTAATGAAAAAGCATGAATATCACAGACTTTAATATTGCATGAATAAGGCAAGTCACAAAATTCCTAACATTAATGACAAGACACACACACACACACACAAATCTACTTTTACTACAGAAAAGCCTGAATTTCACATAGGAAACAATTATTATGGAGCGAAATATGCTTTTTGGTAGAGTAAAAAAAAAAATAAATTCTGGAAGTCCAGCACATTCAGAACTTGTTTGCCGAGTTTTGTCATCACTACAATTTGTATAAAACAGCCTACACTGTATTCATTACAATTACTGCCACATTACTGTATTTTGCTTCTACAAGTAAACATGAGTTGCAAGAAGTTAATAGTGTCCAACTGATTCCCACCTCCTTCCCTGCTTTGGTGCCATTTGATCAACCTGCAAACACTTGCCACAATCTCAAAATGAAATTAAACAGTGTTCACATGCACAGAGAGTATACAGTATTATATACTCCACATACTTTCCAATTTGTTTTACTACCATGAGAACACTGTAAAAGTATTAGGATGCTTTCAACATCTGTTAACAATAACCTGTTCTCTGGAAGCTGGGAAAAATAGGAGCGTAAGTTTGTGGGGAAAATCTGAATCTTTTTGTTTTAGCTATCAAAGAAACACTAAAACCTGTTGGCTTTGAACAAAACCAGCTCAAATTCTGTATTATAAACTGTGTTAGTACAGCCTGTACAGCCTATTACCTCAATCCACACATATGTGCAAACTACAAGTTACTTATACACTATTAGCTTGCTTGTATGGCTACGTTTGTCTCCAAGCTTCTTCTCAAATGTGATGCAAATTCTACATTTAAAAAAGGAAGCGATGTCACATGCATAGCTGTCACGGAACATACACATGAAAAAGAAGATAAAATGAAGTTTAATGCCAAAGTACCCCAAGCAGATGGCACTGCCCAACTGTAATTGTTAAAAGCTGCAATCTTCACCATTACTTTCTCAATAAAAGCCAGTCTGTGTAAACTACATCACAGTACATAAATGTAAGCTACGTTAGTAGCTTTCTTTGTAGTCAGCGAGCTTGCTATTGTCCATATTCATTAATCTCTTAGAATAAACTTATATGCAGCACTGTACATTTGTAAAATGTTTTCAGTCTGCTTTTATTTAAGGGTTGCTTATGACGAAATAAAGTTAAAATGTGCTCAAATGTTGTATCTTTTTTATTATTATTATCAATATTCACCATTGAGAACAGTTATTAGGATTGGTATTCACAATGTTCTACCTAAGACAATCCAATGTAATGCTCAAGTGTAATATTCAATGAAAGGTATTCAGTAAGAAAAAAGTATTTTTGAAATGTTTGATGCACTAGTTAAACATGGTACTTCTACCAGAAAAAAAAACAAACCTGAAAGTGATCTTTTTTTGGAACGTTATGCATTTAAAGTCATAAAGATGTGTCATGAAAGAGTTTTTACATTCAGTCATCCTCCAGTTCACTAGTAATAGCAACACACTTGAAGTTATCAGTTCTAGATCATTATTGCTTTACGCTGCTATTAAAAGGGAGATGTTTTGCAAATGAAGAATATGAGATTGATTTATACGAAGCAATTGATCAACCAAATAATGTTAAAATTGGTAACATGTTATCATAAGAGAACTATTTATTTCTCCCACTATTCAGCAAACAAAACATTTAGTAAATACTTTTACCTCTTCTCCGCCCATAGCTCCTGGCTGCATGTAAACACAGAAGAAAATTGTCGGTACAGCTGTCATTAGATTTAGCTCCAAAAGCAAAGAAAATGTGGCTTCTACCTCTTCTGTTTTTCCCCTCCCACCATAAAAAAGGAAAAGACATTCAAAAAGTGTAAGATGAAATTCAAACAACCCAAGACAAGAGAAAAAGTTTGAAGAT
>NW_009635528.1:81738-82452 GCF_000690535.1 Cariama cristata | reverse complement strand
ATAAGTCCCTTCGTATCAAACCTTCTATATACGAAATACAGTATAATAATAAAAAGTGCCATTTCGCCATTTTTGTGTGATCAATAGGCAGTAGAGATCGTACTTTTACCGTGGAAAAAAAATGTAAAGGTTTTATTTAAGACATAGTTGCATGAATATTCTCATTGGATTTTTTTTTTTTTTTTTTTTTTTTTTTGTGCGGGGGTTTTTTTTTTTTTTTTTGAGGCGGGATTTACTTTGCTGGGAGAGATTTGCTTGATGGTGGGTTGTGTTTCGTTTTTCGGGAGGGGGGAGGGGAGGATTTGGTTTTGTTTTCTCTCTCTTCTTTTTCAATATACATATTCAGTATTGCCTTTCCATCTGAATGTAAAAATTAGTACCCTTGATTTCTACTATGGTAACAGTGTAAACATACAAAAAAAAAAAAAATCCGAGGCAGTTAAGCATGACCAATTAATGTCACTCTAGTGCTTAGGCTGCAAAGTTTAATGGTAGAAAATTCTGTGCTGTTGTAAATCTTACTATAACTTGAGGAAACCAGAACTGAGGAAGCAAGTGAAACTTACTAATTCTATTCGAGGATTTTATAATGGCATATTTTTTCAGTATTAAAGTGAAAATGTTTTCAACTCCGGGTCTTTACCATTTTTCCAGCACCAGTTCTTGCAAGCGGGTTATTTGGGTTTAGGGGACAGAGCCTCCTTTCAGTGCTCT
>NW_009635528.1:52287-81714 GCF_000690535.1 Cariama cristata | reverse complement strand
CCTCCTTCCCTCCCTTCCTCTCTCTCATTCATTCACACGCAGAGGCACAAACACCCTTCCCTCACCTCTTCCCCCAGTGTAAATAACACACAGAAGTTTCCTACCTCCTCCCCTCTCCCTCGCCTCCGTTTTTTTTTCCCTTTTTTTTTTTTTTTTTTATAATGCGGCAGTGAATCCCTTTATTAATACCGTGAATCTCTCGCTGCTGCCGCCGCCGCCTCTGCTGCACACACTGCAGATGTACTAGGGATCTTAGCGGGAATTTGATTTAATTGACTCTGCCTAGCTTGGTCTCATTAAGTCGGAGCCGGATTTCACCGGTCAGCACTTCAGGCCCGTAGGCAGCTCGCCGGGCGGCCGGTGGGGCTGCTGCGGGCGGCTGGGCTCCAGCAGCTGCTGCAAGAGGGAAAACTAATTAGCGAAGGGACTTTCCCATCTCTGCTCTGGGTAGCTGCACCCTTTGATATTAAATGCTGGAAAAGCCCCACGGCGCAGTGCTGCAGTTGGACTTCAGGCAACTCGCATTTGATCCCGTTCCTGTAACGGGAGAGTGCCCCTAAACTCAGTAAAACCTGTAAAGGCGAAAGCCCCTGCAAATCACTTGTAACTCACAGCTCGAGTCCCAGTGGAGATATGGGGAATTTCAGTCACGTTGCTTCTAGCTTTCTCCAGGCAGAGAATTCTTTTAAAGAGTAAAACACCGTGAGGGACTTGCTAAACTTCAAATAAGTGATTCGGTTTGCTTTATAGAAAATGCCCACCTTTGGGATATGCGAGGAGAAAACAGACATACATACACACACATTGCAATAGATGTGCTCGTGAAAATGAGGTGGAAGCCTGAACCTGGGTCTTCATCAAGCATTAAACGTGGAGCATAGAACATTCCTCCAGAATCCTTTATCACTGGGGAAAGACCTGCAGTCTCCTATAAAATACCTTGAAGTTTGGTTGTGTAGCTCTGAAAACGGGATGTCTTGCTTGACTGTACAAACCGTTCCTATTTCGAGGGCCCTTCTTTGTCTTCCCTTGCTTCTTTGTTAGGCTGACTGTTCTGCCAGGACATTCTGTGCAAGACAAAGTGATGGCAGCAGAGGCACTCGTTTGCCATTGTGCATTGTGCAATCTGCCAGACTGAGAAGAAAAAGAAAATGGATTTACATGTGAGCCAGTATTTCTGTCCTCAGCAGGCCATCAGCTTTAGCTTAGGCATAGTCCAAAAAAGCATTTAAGAATAAGCCAATGCACCCCTAGATGACTACCTAAGTCTGGCTGCCTTCTTCACCATGTTGTGGTGATAAAATTGCAGAAGTGAGAGCATTAAGGATACATCCCATGTTAAAAAAACCAAAGTTACATTACAAGCCCTGTAATGGAAGTTAGGATAAAAGATAAAGTGATTTAAAGATGTCAAAGCACTGACTGAGATCAGATATGCCTGCATTCCAGAGAATATAACGCTAAATATATCTCTTTTTGATTTGTCATCATTAAGAAGTAGCATAAACTGTACTCATTTACTTTCCTTAAAGTGCCAGTTCGTTGGCACGCTTAAATAGAAATGTCGGTTCAATTGAAGTGTTGAAGATATGCATTTATCACACTGTTTCTAGGTTGGGGGCCAATAACAAGACGACCCTTTCTATGTCGTTTTCTGATTTAACATTCACATGATTCTTTCCTCCATCTTGCACACATTCCCCCTTAAGGTCACCTAACTTTCTGAGATAATCTAATAATTACCAGGCTTTGAATTACGATGTTTATCTTATTTGCACGTTTAGCACTTCCAAGGCTGTTTTTATCAAAACAAAACACTCAATCAAAGAGAAAAATAAGAGAAAGAAAAGGGATGATGGAGGATGTACTGAAGCAGAGTGAAGTGCAAATACGTTAAATATGTTTAGCTGCACGGCATTAACAACAAAAAAACAAAAAAAAATTATATATTTTATTCATTTTTATAAAGCCTAACCCTTCTGATAATAATTCTAACATTGAAAGCCTATACAATGATCATGTTATGTTAAAACGTGATTTTTTTTTTCTGCCAACTTAAGAAGAATCTCGTAACTTCAGGCACAACATATCACATTAAGTTACTTCTTATCGCTTCTTAATCATCACAGTAAAGACATTTCTGTTGTTTCAGAAAGGACAGACAGGAAAGGAACATGTACATTGTTCAGATAGTTTAAAAAAAAAAAAAGTTTTTTTTCTGCAAACACTTCAACTAAGAATAACCTAGAGTTTAAACTGTTGCCATAGAAATATATGCCTGTATGCATGGTAGCCTCTTGCATGCCATTGCAAAAGACTGAATGGAACTCTTGGAGTAATCTGATAAAATTTTAAATTAATACCCATAGGCAATATGTATAAGTTTGAGCAGGAGTGTAGTGTTGGAACTGCACAGGAATGCGTTATTATATTGCTTTACTAAATTTATTTGTTGCACCAGGTTATTTTGTAGCTTTAGTGCTGTTGCACTGAAAATACACTGTTCCAGACCTCCTTGCAAACTAAGGTGATGTAAACTTCTTTTCTTAGCAAGAGCGGGGTCAGATTTTATCTAATGGAGAAGAAAAGGCTTTGTGTACTAGTCTTTACTCGGGTAGAAGAGCCATTGACTACAAAAAGTGAATATTTCACACTTTCTTAAGCTGGTGGCAAAACTAATTAGGGTGAAAGTTAGGGCAGTAAGAGGCTGCAAAACGCTTCTCCTTCCCAACCAAATGATCTCTAGCTTCCATTACCCATGAGAAGTTTTGTTGATCTCTCAAATATAAAAGTCTTCCACAGACAAGTAGCTCTTAGTAAAGGGGCAACCTCTTTGTATTTTTGTCGGTGGCTTGCTCAGTCGCAAAACAAAGCCGGATTTTGTTTAAGAGTTTAGTGTTTAGTTGTTCATACTATTTAGATCAGTCAGAGTGGATTTTGGCTACATTTTTATTCACGTGTGATCAAAAATGAGCATTCTTAGAGGATTATGGACGTCAGCAGGTAGATCCTTTTGTATTTAGAAAAGTTTCCATAGGTATGTATGTGAAGTAGCACAATTTCTGTTGCTGAATCTTATTCCATGTGTTTATGAAGTTCAGATTCAAGGAAATTCTTAGTGGCTTACAGTACAGAAATTTCCAGGCAATGGGCAGGACTTCTGAGCTGGCTGCTGCATAAGTACCTTTTTTTGATATTTGGGAACAAGTTGAAAAGTGAAGAATTAATGGTTTGTGTTGTTAAGCTACATTTGCCCTAAGATCACCTAGATATTTGTATAATCTTTTTAAAATGTATAACATATGATCTGTTTAAACTGTATTAGGAGTATGGACATGGCCAATCAAAATCACAAGGACCTTTTTTATTGACCTCAGCTTTTCCCAGACAGTGGAATATTAGCAATGGAGAAAATGTGGACCAAAAAATGTTGCAAGTACTGTGTTATATTACATTACATTAATTATGATTATGTTTAGCAATGGTACCTTAATAGGTTAACTTGTAACAGAAGATGATATTCAACATAACTGTCTGAGAATTTCAGAAGCTTTTATGATTTTATCTTATAGATGGGGAAATATAAATAAGATCCATTAGTATTACTTCTCTGAAATTAATTACCAGGTCAACTGATATATTGTCATGCTGAATGGTTTCATTTACCAGCTAAAGTTTCTAAATCATTTTCTGTATATACTTCTTAAGTAC
This sequence comes from Cariama cristata, assembly GCF_000690535.1. Taxonomy (NCBI): domain Eukaryota; kingdom Metazoa; phylum Chordata; class Aves; order Cariamiformes; family Cariamidae; genus Cariama; species Cariama cristata. The sequence continues at coordinate 78,003 of NW_009635528.1, read as the reverse complement.
ATCCTTCAGTTATGTGAGAGAGAGACAAATTCCGTAGAAATTCCCCTGAAGGAAACAGCAGTCTCCTGCATTCAGCACTTGAAAGCTCAGAATGAAAATTCATGGCAGAGGAAAGAATGAACAGAAACAGTCCATTGTAGAAGATGCTGAGTTGACTTTAAGTGAATGACTGCTTTAAGTGCCGTTGTTTCAGTGGTACTGTTGTTTCAGTGGTACTGTTGTCCGAAAAGCGAATTTGTGCCTGGCGTGCAATAAGCCAATTCCACACACTCAGGAGAGTTATTTATTCAGGCCTGGGTGCTCGGTGGACTTGTTTGCTTTTTGGACAACAGTATCGGTGGCACAAAGTGCTCTAGCATTTGCCCCATAGAAATATCGGTACCATCAGAGCTCCTTTTCCATCCTTCTCCCTTTCCGTTAGGTAACAAGACTGATCCTCCTCAGACAGTTTCCAGCTACACTACTGGAACAAATTCTCTTAGCTATTAATGACTTTTATTGATGTCATGACTGTTCAGACAGACCCTTCAAGCTTTGGTCTCAAAGCATGTCTAAGCATGTATTATCACACGTGGTTTGTGTTGCCTTATCATTCCTGAATCAACTGCAACTCCTCTGCCAGTGGGAAGTTTAGCAAAGGGCATTAAAATGTAACTTGAGGAAAACAAAAATGGGAAGATAATGGTTCTTTTTCCTTCAAATGAGTATTAGTAAAGATGGGATGGGAAGCCACAACAAAAACTTTGGAGACCAGTGGAAAGTGTAATCCAGAACAGCTATGAAGAAATTAAGAAGCAGTATAGTCTGGTGGAAAAAATTAGGGAATGTAACTCTTTTTCTGAATCACTATGTAACCTAGAGTGTACGTGGTATTTGTCTTGGCTAGCTTGATGGGGTTGAATGAGCTGCCCTAGCATAACCCAGTAGTGCCCTAAAAGGTGTTCTGGAGTGTCTGAAATGTGTGCACGAGACTGGCAGATATAAAATAAGGTCTAGGGCACACTCATACATTTCTGGAGTGGCAGCTGGAATCTAGGTGGGATACATTAGGGCATCTCAAATAGGGGTAGACACCCGTGTGGGAATAACTGAACTGAATTCTGAATCTACACTGAGAGGCAGGTGGTTTGGTTCACCTGGTCCATATAAGTAATTTGAATTTGTATCTGAGCTGCCTGCATGACACTGACAGAAAACACTCAAGGCTTGCAGGACATATGGTCAGCTGGTGCACAGGCAAGACACGTTAAATACTGCAAATGGCACTGTGTGTGTGTCTATAAATGGGCAGAGGAGATGAATCCTAAATGTAGCTCAGTTATATATGCCTTCACTGCAGATAATTGAATGCACATGAGAATGAAATCAAACCCTTGAAATTATACAAAATAAATAATATCAGAGATGGTTAGCTGAGACATAACATTGAATTTTTAAAGGATGACTGTTCGTTTGTTCATTTTTAGAAGATATCAGTTAGATCACCCTTTTCCCATCTGTTTTCCTAACTTGGATTTTTTTTTTTTTTTTTTGAATTGCAAGCTCTTTGACTTGGGGATTGCACCCTAAACATTGCTTTTGGATGGGACTCCTATTTCGGCTGATGCCTTTAGAAATTACTATAGTACATAATAACTATAATAGAAACATCATAAAGTAATAGAAGGCTCAAGAAACAAAAATGTAACAACAACAACAAAATTCTGACGGTTGTTACTGCTACCGTAATAGTAAATAACTGATTCTTGTGTCAAGCTTGAAATATAAATGAAGAATACAATACTCCAGGGTTATAGTCATTATTGAAGTCATTAAGATGATCACAATGAGAGATAAATACTAGCAATGGATGAGAAAATACAAGAGAAAGCATTTCAGAAAAAATCTGGGTTATGAAAGGAAAGTGTCAAACTGTAAGTGGTTTTTCACAGGAGGATTGAAAAGGGAAAAATATAATTTAATTATGGACACACAATAACAGTCTATTCACATGAGATATCTTAAAGGCAAGACAGATAGTAGGAAAGATTTAAGTGCAGGATGTAGAATATGTGGCTAGACCCCAGAGACTATTAGTCATATTTTAAGTGGATGTATCAAGTAGCCCAGGATAAATATGGCACAACAAAGTTGGCAGTATTGTGCACTGGGCACTCTGCAGGTAATATGGACTTAGAGAGACAAGTGTCAGAACTCAGATTGGGTACAAATGGAAAGAATGGAAGCATCAAAATAGTATAAGATTTTTTCCACTGTTATAGTTTGGGAAGCACTTGTTTCAAAATTGGTTACTGTTCTTATAAAGGTTACTTTATCAACTGTCTTTATTGTGGAATTTTCTGTATTTTAGTTAACTTGGTAAGAAAATATCGGTAAACAGGGCCTACTTAAAATATAAGCATAGTACTAATTCTCTGGTATATGGTGAAGATCATGGTAGTTGAAAAATAAGTGTATGAATGAAAAGATGATTGTTTCCTGAAAACATTCATCAAAAGGCTAGGTCGATGGATACCTCTAAACCATGGAAATAGAAACAATTTTCTAAATTTTTGGGTGCATTTTCACTGTTTCAATAATCTTAGATCCCTATCAGAAATTGTGTTCTTCCCTATGACACTATGTGTGGCAGAGAATAATAATACTAATAGCACTAAAAATAATAATGATACTTTTCATGTTTAAGGGTTTTCTCTTTTCTTACTTGCTATAGTAAATTAAGATGCATATATCCTATAGGGAGAAAAACACGCAACCCTTTTTTTTTTTCTCTCTCTCCCCTGCTCCTTCTCTTGTCTTTGTCTTTTCTGTTCTTTAATTTAGATATATATACTTTTGAAAGTAAGAACATGATGCACAGACAAAATATGACAATGTAAGAATGACCAAGAGGAATGCACTAAATACAGGTGCTAGCTCCTGCAGATTTGCTGAAATTATTCAGGAATAAGAACTGCAGGTCTGAATGGTGGAGTGAAAGATGTTACTGGCGTTGACTAAAGGTGCCCATGGGAAAAGGAAGCACTTACGGTTTTGAAAGATCTTTCTAGGACTGTGCTGCTAATAATGAAAGATCATCTTAACTAACTAAAATTTTAGTATAAGACAATAGCCCTCTGGAACTAAATAAAGGAGAGGTTATATTTAGCATAATGATTAGACTATTGATTTGGGCCTTATAATAAGGCAATATTGAAATTAAGCTGAGAAGGAAGTAGTTCTTACCACAGATTCATAAATTGCTGTCTGCTCAAACTTATTAACTCTGTTGCAGATATGTATATTAAATTAGGCCCATTTGTGCTTTGAACAAATTCATAGTATTCGTAAGTTCCAGTCTGAATAATAATAAATGTAAGGATTCTTAGCCTCATTTTGTATTGTACCTGAGCGTGTCCATTATGTTACATGGATGAAATTAGGAATGAAATAAAAGTGAAGAAAAAATAGGTTACACGTTTTAAAGGATCAGTTCTGGCTACTGCTGTTACATCATTAACAGAGTACTGGTCAGCTAATATTGCAATATGGTTCATTTATATGCATTTTATCCATACAGTTGATTATTTGAAAGCAATAAATTTCTGATTATGAAGCGACAAGCTTATGATAAAAACATTTAGTAAAAAATGCTAGATTTAAGATAATTACTATAGAGGGTTTAATAATACTAGTATTAATAGAGCCTTAAACATATCTAGCACGATACAGAAAGCAAATGGAAATTATCAACATATATGTTTCATCAGAACATTTATTTTTTAGACTAAATCCCATCCACAGATAAGTTTCTGTAGTTTTCAGTGAATTAACACTTTTTTCCAAATGTTGGGGTTTACTATATTAAAAAACAATTATTCCTGTAGCGAGAAGAAAGTCAGTTGCAAATCCCTGCTCTGTCTGGATTGCTGAGGAATCAGTCTTAATCTCTCATGCCGGAATAAATTGTCAAACAGTAGTGGAAGAAAGAGAAAATTTAGAAAATATAATTGTGTGACATAGATCCTTTTACATTGGACTGAGTGACCTGTACCTCTTTGGCTGCGATGGGATCCACTATCCTGCTAAATTAACGAAACCAGAACCTGAGTGAACTCAAGCACTGGAGCTATAATCCATAATAGATAATCCATAATGGAGAATCCCTACTGAGCAACTGTTATATCATAACCTAGCTCTTTTTTGGAGTTCTCCACTAGCTCTGTCCAAGACAAAATTGCTGCAGAGGGGACTAGCCCTTGGCAGTGTGAACATAAGCCAATTTGTACTTGGACTTTGAGCCTAAGATTTAATTCTATTTCTTGCTCATTTAGAACTGTGAATATGCACAGTGTATCCCCTGTGGGCTCAGCATTTGGCCCAGAGATACATTAATGGTCTTAAAAGTTGTGGATTTTTGTGTTTCCCCCCCCCCCTTCCTGCTCACTCAGGTTTGATTATGCAATTCCTCTTCAGAAATCCTGTTGGGTATCTGTAACCACCTTTGATCTCCCTGCCTTTGGCTTTGACTGAAATTGCCTGACAGGACAAACAGACAAGAATATATCAAAGAGAATTTTGTTTAATTAAAACAATAAAAAGTAGGGATTATTTTTGTTTGTCTTGTGGACTAATATTTTCTATTAAAACTACTATTATGTGTTAGCAGCGTTAATTTAAATTACTGTAGTTATGACCAATGGCATTCAGATATAATCCTGTCCTCTTTGAACTCAACACAGACATTTAGGACTGGATTTTTAAAAGTATTTAAATATCGTTTGAGTTGCGCATGCTTAGTCTGTAAGGCATCCTAGGGTACTTGAGATACCTGCACAGGTTTAACACTTTTTCTTTTCTGGACTGTCAGCTGGAGTCCAGGCAAGATACTTTAGCATACCTCAAGTGTTATGGATGGTTATGTTAAGGCATCTTAAGTGTTCCCCGGCTGAAATGTAACAGCTATATTGTGAGCTCATGAATTTAGACATCTCAGTCTGTAACTGACTTGTAGCTTCTAAGGTTGGGAGAGCTAAATCATAGCTAAGCTATTTAACTTTTATATTGCTAAAGTTAAGTGTGATGAATCTCACGCTTATGAATAACATCCTCAGGATAGAACTTTCAATTAAAAATAAGAATACTCACATATAAGAAGGCAGCCAGAGAGTATTCTTCAAATATTTTTTTCCCTGTCAAATCACAATTTATTAAAAGAAAACCAAAATATTACAGAGGATACATAAAATTGATTATCTTTGGTGATGTTTGTTGTAACATTAGGACACAGGCAGAGATATATTTGCTTGTAAAGTTTTTACGCTGTATTAATATTTAATGTTACATTACTTCATATCACAAAGTAGGATAATATTCCAGTAAAATAACAACAGCAGCAGCAATAAAAATAAGGCTTTTTGTGATCCCCCCTCCCCCCCACCCCCAAGAGCGTCCCTTTGTTGGCTTCAGGAGAACATCGTCAATTTAGTACAATACAAATGGGATCAGAATAAGTCAAGGAATATCAGCTAACTTCCTTTCATAATATCATAGTATGGTTGATTATAAAATAAGAAAGTAATAATTTATGTAATATTGCCACCACTAAACAGGCTAAAATTTTGCTCATTTTACTAATATCAATCCAATAAAAAAGTAATCAGTAAATAAAGGAGAAAGAGGAAAATAACTAAGCCCGAATTAACTAAGCCCGACTCCTTCTTAGAAAAGTAGCCTTAATATTTACTTCAGTAGTGACTGCAAGTTAGAAGCTACGGACTTTGCTGTAGCATCTGAGTTTGTTGAATGAGTCTAATTCTAGGTAGAATCCATAAAGCACACAGATCAATATAACCACAATTGACGCTAATTGGCAAGCCAAATTGACAGTATTAGGACAGAGGCCAAGAAACTAGATACTAAATCTTTTTTTCCCTTCTCTCTCTATGATGCGCTGATTCTGACAAAAGATCTAAACTTCCTGAAAACATAGATTATAGATTACGTACATCAGATTAATAGATGTAACTATTAAGATTTTTTCATCATTAAGTTCTGAAGTTGAGTTTCAGTGTAAATTCTGAAGTTGAGTTTCAGTATACTCATTCTGCTGAATTTCTCACCCCTGCAGCATAGAGGCCTCCTGCTAGGCAAGTCGCCTTTGGCTTTCTGCACAGTCAGTGGGGAGAAATGGGAACTTTTAAGGTTCATGTGACATTTTGGGTTGGCAAGAACAGTTCAACTGTAGACTGAGACACCAAATTTAGGTGACTAAATGCTGTCACATGGGTGTGAATTGGGTCTCTAATCTCTCACTACAGTCATCAAAGGTCTAGTCAGTACAGTCAATAGAGAATAGAAAGTGTCTCAGCTCAGTTTAAACAGTTAACATGGAGTTCAACATTTAAAAGCTGTATTATTTTAGGTTTCCTGGGATATCCTACCTGGCTTCTAGGTGTCACTCTAGAAGGTTGTAGTTCTTTCACAGGTACTGTATCATACTTGTGAGCTCCATGAGTGTACTGGATGTCTGAGATATCCTAAGGCATCTCAAATGGGACCAGTCATTTATGCTTTGGCCAAGACCAAGCTTTTCCTTCACTGTACCTGGAACTTAGATACTTAATTCACATTTGGACATCTATATTTGGAAGTCTTAATTTCTAAATAAGCCTTATCCATATTTAGAAAGAGATAAAGCATGTTTTAAAAGCTCTATTTATTTCCATTGACTCTAACAGGAAACTAGGGCACCTAGTCTAAATACATATTTACAACCATAAACAGCTGCATTTCCTCAAATTAATTCCACGCTTTGAGTCTTTCACTTAGACCATATATGCCTTTGCTGTAAAATGATGTAGTTTCATCCATCTTCCCAAATGGAGAGAAGAGGATTCAGGTGTCTGGCCTCTCCCTCTTCCTTCTTGCCCTAGCAGCCAGCACATTGACCCACAATACCTCTGAGCTCTCAGACCCCAAAGGGACCCTCACTCATTTCAAGGAGTCTGACCCCAAGAGGAAAGAGCCCTATTGAGCACAGACATCTTTGCTCTGGATTATATCTTGAGGTGGGGGGAATATGGAAGTTTTAGCTCTGAATATCTGAAGGATATTAAAAACATAAATGAAAATACATGGAAGAAGTTTCCTGTCTCAGGAAGAGTTCATATATGCAGAAATGTCATGTCAATTCCATGCTGATGGCTGATAATGAAAGTATTCTTTTACTCCTTTCATGCATCCCTGTGGTATTTATCGCAAAAATTTTCACACCATTACACAAAAGTCCATGGTGAAGAAAAGTTTGAACATTCCTGAAACTGAACTCCTGAAAACAATGTTGAAGTTACGAGAAGGATTGGTGGACATCTTGGCTGACTTAAGCAAAAATTGTAAGAGGAGTCAAAACTAATGAAAAAGTTCCCTTGCATGGTTCTAAAACAAATTGTAAAAGAAGTTTAAGTCACTAGAAATATCTCTGGATTTATAACAATTATGTGGCCTGATATCTTCAGTCAGATTTAAAAGATTACAGGAAACAGTTAAAATGAGAATGAATTGTGCCCAAGTTACTTAACTTTAGAATCAGTCATGGTTTTAAATAAAGTAAATGTCATCTGCCTTCTGTCTCTCATAGGCAAGGCTGTACAAGATAACCACCATACATAATTCATAGAAAATGGTTTGGAATAAGAAATCAACTCCCCAAAAGTCTATGTTGAAATAGAATTTTCATTTGAAGAGAAGTCTGAGGAGAGTGAAGCACGATGAGGAATTTCGTGCTGGATTTTTCACTACATTAGGCAGCTTGTGTGTGACAAACAAAAACAACTCAAGTTTTCATTCCTAATTGACTCTGATTCCTTGCAAATTATGCATATGAACATAGTTCTGTAAGCAAGTTTTAATTATTTTTCATGTCAATATAATACTTCAAACCAGATATTTTACATGACTCTTATGTTCATCATCACACTATCCTACTCATCAGGTTTGGTGTGTTATTAAAATTTTCATTGAATTGCCCTACAGAATGGTAGAACAGTTTCAGTTCATTAACTTTTCTCTCATTTTTCCAGCTATCAAAGTGAAGTTTCAAGCTTGAATTCTGCCATATAATTTCTGTAACAAGCTATTTGTAAATGACTGGGTAGATCCTGGTGCAGCTTTTTTAATTGAATGTTATATTTTTAGCAGTTTCCCAGTATTTTGAAATAGTCATGTGTAAAATCAATTGCAACATGTAGATAAGTCTTCAAAAATATGAAGGAAGACTTTTGCCTTGTCAGTTCAACAGACATTATGATAATAATGTGTCAGTGTAAAACATGACAGTTGCTTTACAAAATAGGAATCTTTGTTTTGTACTCAAAGTTTGAGCTGTTTCTGAACTTTCAGACCATGTGCATAGGCAAGGCTAATTCAAAAGCAGTCTCACTTCTGCACATCCGTATTTTGTACCATATAATAGAAAATCAACTCAAATAAATACAGAATTTCAATTCAAAAGCAGTAATAAGTTAATAATAGAACAGAGAAAGGTAAATAAATGGTAATATATTTAAGTTAAAAAAAATTAATACTTTGTAAATTGCCAAACACATGGAACAGGATTTAATGTCTTCCATAACCGCTTTCTTCCTATGAATATTTACATAAGAATGTTGTTAACATGCCTTTAGTATATCACAGATCCACCCACATATAAAATGTGATAATCTGATTTTACTTTAATATATAGTTCTGTAAATTGGCATTCAAATCAAGGAGTGTGAGACTCTCTAATAGTAGGATTGACTTATACCTATTTACAGTATTTTACATTACTGGAAAAATCAGCATAAATGAGGTCTAATCAGAGTTAATACTCTGTTTGCTTGGCCATGTTAATACTGCAGTCTTGTATTCATTGCACATTCGAAAATTCCATGCATTCAGTGCAAGTAATGCAGTAATGATGGACAAATCTTTGACCAATAGACTCTTCTCTTAGTTAAGTCCCAGTCTTGAATTACATTAATTTAATATCTAGACCATACATTTTGAGTTGGAGCTGATACAGTTATGAATATTCTGGTTAGTGGAGAGAATGCATGCGTTCATCAGAAACCCAGTTACTTCTTCCTATTTTGGGAACTGAATAACTATATACAGGGAAGAAATCTTGTCCATGTTGATGTCGGAAGCGTGGAATAAAGCAAGTAAATTAGGACTTTAATGTATGTGCCTAGCATCATTTAAGATACCTCAGGGTAGCTGAAAAATCTGTATAGTGATGGCAGATGTGACATAGGACTTATGAGAACCTCACATTTTTCTAGAGGGAAAACTGGAGACTAGATACCATGTTCTAGGACACCCAAAATATCACTAACACACATGTTAAAGCACTTGAATGAAAAGGACACACTGACACTAATATCAGTTGGTTCAAGATTCCTGTCTCAAGTCCCTGAACTGCAAGGCAGAGACTGGGGGACAAAGGTACCTCCCATCATAGGAGAAGGTCCAGTTCGAGACCACCTGAGGAATATGAATATACACAAGTCCATGGGATCCAATGAGATGAATCCCAGGGTTCTGAGGGAATTGGCTGATGTAGCTGCCAAGCCACACTCCATTCTATTTCAAAAGTCAAGGCAGTGAGGCAAAGTCCCCAGTGACTGGAAAAAGTGAAACATTGCATGTATTTTTAGAAAGAGTACAAATGGGGACCCTGGGAGCTACCTACCAGTCAGTCTAATCTCTGTGCCTGCTGAGATCATGAAGCACATCTTCCTGGAAGCTGTGTTGAAACATATGGAAGACAGGGAGGTGATTAGAGATAGCCAACATGACTTTATCAAGGACAAATTGTGCCTGACTAATCTAGTGGCCTTCTATGATGGGGTGACTGCATCAGTGAACAAGGGAAGAGCTACCGTTGTCATCTGCCTGGATTTCTGTAAAGCCTTTGATACGGTCCCCCATAACATCCTTGTTGCTAAATTGGAGAGGTATTTGACAGATGGGCTGTTAGATGGTCAAGGAATTGGCTGGATGGCCATGTCCAAAGAGTTACAGTCAATGACTCAATGTCCAAGTGGAAACTAGTAACAAGCAGTATCCCTCAAGGGTCCATTCTGGAACCCATACTATTTACTGTCTTCAGCAATGACGTAGACAGTGGGATTGGGTGCATCCTCAGTAAGTTTGCAGATGACATCAAGTTGAGTGGTGCAGTTCATACTTTTGAGGGAAAGGATGCCATCTGGAAAGACCTTGAAGAATGGGCTCATGCAAACCTCATGAAAGACGTCTCTGACCATGGCAGGGCAGTTGGAGTAATCGTCTTTAAAGGTCTCTTCCAACCCAAAACGTTCTGTTCTATGACTCTATGATGCTAAGATTCCTACCCAGGGCTTTTCTTAATCTTTTCAAAAGTTACATGGCTTCTTATTTTTCTATTCTCTTTCATGAATTAAGCTTTTACTTGCAGGTAAACTGCACACAGGAATTTTCTTTTCACCTCATGTAAAGTAAATTATATATGAATTTCAAGTGTCTTCTTTTGTGCCTTATAACTGATCATAGAACAGGAACTTTACTTTGAAAGCTTTGAAAAAGGTACCAGTATCAGTCTCTCTATTAACTTATCGAAATACGTCCTCTTACAAAAATGTAAAACAAAAGCATTAATTAAAGCAAAATGCTTATGGTTCTACAGCCAAAATAAAGGAGTAACATCTCAAAAATATTTAGATTCTTCCTTTATGAAGCGTATAGGCTAACTAGAGAAAATATTTATGTTAGAACTAGAAGTGTATGCAGTTTTAAAATTCATTATGCAAGGTTATGTAAGTGAAACATAGTTTAGACTCTAGTTAATCTTTTTAACCCTTGGGCTAGGTTCATATCAAATAAACTATGTCATCTATCAAAGGTACCAAAACTAAGAATCAAACCATTTATACTTTTTTCTGTGGTCAGTAGAGAGTAAGAGAACCTAACGTTAGCCTGGATAAATCTAGGACTTGCTATTTAAAAGTTTAGAATTTTCTACTTAATTATGTAATTATATTTTTTTTTTCTTTTTCTTTTGGAAATGCCAGCTTCTTTCATCCTCATTGAAACATATATATGTAGGGATGCAATTGTTTTGAATATTAGGGTCCACTCACAAATATATATCCAAAAGTGAAACATTAAGCACTCAGGTTTGAAAGAGTTGGCTTTAGACTTTGTGTTAACTATATAGAATTTGTAAAATATTGCATTTTTCCCCTGACTGCAGGAACTCTTTTTCCTTTTACTAAAATCTTACCTACTAGTCTTAGCGAATTATTGGTTATACTAAATAATTTTTCAAGCTGATGTGTTTTCTGTATTCAGTTGAAGTACTTCTATGCTTTTATTTCCAGACTCTTCTTGTTCATTACTTGGATTTGGCATATTTCAGTGCAATGCAACTTATGTCTTAGAGATTTTTCTGTGTGTTTGTAACGTACATAACAGTTCTTAATATTTTTATACTCTGGTTTGTCTATTTTGGGATAGATTTAAAGGTACGTATAAGATAGGCATAGAGATAAAATCTCATAACATTTCTTTTCAAAGTGTGCAGAAACTATCTCAGACAGAAAAAAAAAATTCTGTCTAAACTTCAGTAAAGTTCTTAAAATAGTTCATGATCAAATCTTGAAGGCCAGGTTCTGTGTTTATTCTCAATCCTTTCACAGGCATTTCAGTTGTACACTGTCAGGCATTTCAGATTGTACAGTGTATAATTTTCCTAAAGACGTGAATGAAAATTCTCCTTTTAAGAAATTCCTTCTCATTGGAATACGAGCTGGCATAAATCTCTCTCATTCATTCATTCATTCCTGATCATCACGAAATAAGACAGACCCACCAGAGTGAAGGGGAATATGGGTAAAATATAGCATACACTGCTGCCTGTGGGCTGGTGAAACAATCCATTTAAGAATTCAGGGGAAGTGGGAAACAACAGGCCTGATTACGTATGCATCTACTTCGAAGGTATTTGAACAAAGTAAACTCACCTGTGAATGTTGCTGCTGAGACTTAAACACCTTCTTCTCTTTCTACTGTTGAAAGTAGGAAAAAAATCTCATTTAATTCCATATGGTCAGGATTAGCTCTTGAATTTCATCAGATAAAGAAATTATTATCTCACATGGCGGGAAGAGAGACCATAACAATGTTTTTCTTGTATCTTGAATATTCCAATTAGAAAAATGATGTAATATTTTTAGAAATTATTATTCTAAAAGTTAATACTAATTAGTATATTAATTAACTAGCAATAATTAATGAGGGATTATCATAAAAACTAAAAGTAAAAAGTAGAAATATCATGTATTCATCCTGCGTATAACATACTATATTAAATCACAGAAACCAGAGATCAGAAGACAGGCAGCTATAGATGTCTATACAGATAATGAGTATATTTCTACAGACTGAAAAAAAATAAAATTAAAAAAGAATGTTTAGATTTCACAACAAAAAATTCCATTTCATCCAGTGAATTCTTGATTGGTTATATGTTTGGCTCTGAGAATGCAAGCAAGGTAATATATTTCTGCAGGAGCTTTTATAAAATAGGTAAAATTTGTAGCATAAGAAACCAGGGGGTATTTGTACAGAAGGAAGGGAATGGTTCTCATTAATTCACCAGGGATATACAAGGAGTAATGGTTCTACTGAGTGTGGCAAACTTACTGCAGATAACTGAGAGTTTACAGAAATGGTGTCTATCTATCTGTCTATCTTTATTTGTTGGACATTACTAGGTGCAGTGGGCCAGTCTACTCCCTTACCACTGTTTACTAAACATTACACAGTGCAATGGGCTAGTATGATCTAATATGCCATGTCAGCTCTTGAAAGAGAAGTTAGCCCTTCCTCATTGACACAAAAGGAGTGGAATGATGGTATGTTGATACTTCCAAATACCAAAACCTGTTCTCTCAGGGTACCAGTCTAGTGACGAATAAATGAAAAAAGAAAGTTAGAACAAATGCAGGATTTCAGGATTTCACCTTTATTGGACACATCTATTTTATTTCATAGTCTGTACATTTGAAACAGTGAGATACTTTTAAAAAAGGTGATAATGCTAAAGTTTGGGTAAGTTCATCCATATAGATATTTAACATTTATTTTCAAAATTTCCACAAAATAATGATAATTTTATTGTCTCAAGTAAACAGCCATTTTTTTTATTTTAATTCAAAATGTTTGTCCCAGAAATCTTTTCTCCAGGCTAAAGCATGGCATATGTCTTACTGTTAAGCAAAATTTTTAACACAGAAAAGCATTAAGTTTTATTTTACAGACCTGCAAACATAAGGGAAGATTACATTTTCAGATGGATTTCTGAATTCAGCTAACCAAAGAGCTTCATTTTATAATATGGATTATAAATTGTGCTGGCAATTAATCTGTAATGTGACTAATCCTCTTTATTATTGTAATAAAAAATAAAATACGTTTCACATCCTCAGTGAAAAAGTATTTCAGGAGTTTTTAGCACAGGGACTCAGCATGCTCATGTGCATTCTCCTACACATAACTGCAAGTTAATACCTTGATCTTGCAATAAATGTCATGCAGGCAGAACACGGCCTTTAATCCCTCAGTACAACTGAAAATTTATATCTATGAGGGCTTATTTTAAAGGCAAGTGTTTTCTTTGACTGCCTTTACCACTGAGGAAATAAGGAAAAAACCTAAAATAAAACCTACAGCCATGAACTCTTGATTGATATAGGCAATCATCATTTTTGGTTAGGCAGAAAAACCTGGCAAGAGAAGGAAGTGAATATTCTCATTATTTTAATGAGGAGTTCAGTTATAAAAGTAGGCAAAAAGTAGTCCTGTCCTTCTGGCCCTTTCTTCATGTCCCTAATAACTGTACAGCCGAAAACTTAGCAAAATGAGTAAATGCAAGTATTGGGCTAATATTTATTATTGAGTTGGCTTGTAATTATTTTTTATAAGTTACCTGTGTTCATCTGTGTTGGCACACTACATTTTGTCACAGGTAGCTAGCTGAATTGAAGTAAATCAAATAATAATATAAGCCAAAATGTTGATGTAATTATTGCTTTAAAAAAGTAAATGGGCACCTATGGTTGTGATTGTGAGTGGAAGTGAGTAGACGCTGGCTGTGCTAGATACTAGATGTAACTCTTTAAAAGCTCTATGGTAAAGCTGTGGAAACCTTACAGTTGAATACGGATGGTATTTCTGTGAACATACTAATTTCCAGAAAAATCCATGCAGAGTTTTTCTCAGAGTAATCAAATCTCTTTCTATCTGAAAACTGCAACACAATAAAATATTTTTTAGTATATTGGTTTATTTTTACCTTTGAATGCTGTAATAGTAATTGAACAACTTTGTTTCTATGGTTAAAAACTATCTCTGCTGGGAGGATACTTAAATAATGATTCACATAATATTTTTCTACGATACAAGAAGAATGTCCTACAAATAATTTTTTGTCAAAGACTGAAATATTTTTTTTTCTGAGGCAAAAATAAGGGGTTTTTTTTCATTGTTTTTAGTAATGAGAAAATTCAGATGCACATACTTCAACAAGCAGATCTATTTTCAGATCATTTGATGAACCAAGTATTGTGAGAAAATTTTGTTGGTTTTTTTCACTCTATTTTTTAGCTACTTTATCGGTATGTAGCAAATAGTTATTATGTTGTGCTCTCATTATTTACCATAGAGCTTCAAATTATCAAAATACTGGAGTGAAAAAGTTTACAGATGTATTTTCTGTTGTTAGGGTTTCTGTTGTTAGGACGTTGTGTTGTTAGATTTAGGTACTGTCATAGTAACTGTTTCTTAGTAGAGAAATCAACATGTTTATTTGTAATTTAATTCCATTTTGTATTCAATATATTACTTAAGAATATTTACCTCAGAATATTTGCCCTAACATTGCTATTGTCTGGACACTTACACCATGAAAAATTGGTAGGAGTTATTAATTTAGCAGATGACTTACAGCTTATTTTTCATTATTTTGTCTAAGACGAAACTTTTTCTTAATACTCTGCAACTACTATCTGCTAATACTTCAGCATGAATAGGTTTAATTTGACAGAATTGACTTGCAGAGTTTGTGTACTTGCAGTAAATGTGTCATCTGAAGCTTAAAATCTTTTCAGATATCGTCATTTGTTCTTTTACTGCCCATACCATTTGTAAATGTAATAAACTTACTTTGTTTGCAGGAGAAACTTGGAATGTGTTGAATAAATATTGGTAGCTGCTGATAACACAATGTTTCTCCAGCTAGTGGAAGCTTGTACATTTTTTCCATTGAGCATTATGCCAAGTTCCAGAAAGAGAAATGGATTAACTAAGGACTTTTTTCTTTTCCTATTAAAAATATATTTTTTTCCTCTACTGGAAAATGTCCGTTTCCATTTTTACCTGTACCATGTTCACTTTCTGAGTGATTTTATAATTTGATGAGTCCTTGCTAAGCTTAGCTGACTTTTTATAGGGCTTGGTTTCATATTCTCCCATGAATTTTTTAATCCATAATTTAGATATACCATTGAAATAAAACTTCTAGCTCTTAGCAGCTGATGCATCTTCCTAGACAGTGACAATACTCTGTTATTTCCAACTCTTAGCGTCTTTACAACTAATAAGCCTAATTTCTAACATAGAAAAACAGATAAACTTTGATTCAGTGTGAGAGATGGTCAGATGTGACTGTTAGAAGGAAAGGGCTGTGAAATTTCATGGTGATTTTTTTTTTTTTTTTGCAAACCTGGCATATTCCATTCACTCAGCTGGAGAAATACATATGCAGTAAAAGGAAAGACAGGGCCAGTGAGGACTGAAACCACAATTTGTTAAATAAATTATATAATATTTGTATAGTATTCAATTTTTTTACAACTTCTCTGCTCCTCTTCAGTCTCCCTCTAAACTTGTACAGGTTTTCACTGAGTCTTGGTGTATTGATTTTCACTAATACAAGGGAGTTGATAGATAAAGACAATCTAAATTTGGTGAGCAGACACATGTAAAACTGAGAAGGTATGATAAAACAGAAGAAATAAGCTGAAATAGTGTCTTCAAGGGAATCACTTCAATGTTCTTCGGAAAAGTCAAATTTTCAGGAAACACTGATAAAATTAACTATTATAAAGGGTTCAGAAATTGAGTGACTTTCCATTTTTAAAAATCTTGACAATTCAGATATGTGAATAAGTGATCAGCAGTTGAGTCTCATTGACTGGGAACCTATGCAAAAATAATTCTGTTCAGTGAAAGTCTTGACCAATTAATTTTAAGTAATTATGCAAGTTTCACCTGAGGCTTTACTACCTTTCTTATTCCACCTTTAAGATCTTCTGTTCCTTGTATTCTCTTAGGTTTTTCCTTATTGTTTTTTTCCTTAGTTCCTCCTAGTTTATTTTAGTTTCAAACCTTAATCAGCTTAGCAATATTAAGATAGACATACTTTATTCTGTGTTGCATAACATGTTGAGTCAAGAGAAAGAAAAAAATATCTTCTAGTCAAAGCATGACTACCTTCATGATATGGAAAAGAACAGTCTCTCTTTCTTAAGAGGCAGAAACATTCAGCTGTCCACAGCCAAGTAGGTCTGAAACGCCCTGTGATAGCCTACTGAGCCCCTAGCAGGTCCTACAACCTGTCTGTCAGCTCTGCAGAAGCCTCCAGAGCACTTCCAGTGGTGCTGGATGCCTGCTGGTGGGTAGCTGAAGCACACCTGGATATGTGTTGGCTGGGGGATATTAGGCACCTATTAAATCTGTAGCCACCTACATGGTAACCCCTAAATTTGCATATTTTGAAAGCTGAATCCCAACCTGAAAGACCTAAATCAACAGATACAAGGCAAAAGCTATTTTATCTTCTTCTTTACCTTGATTCTTAACATGAAATATATCCATGGGTTGTCAGCTGCTTGCAGAAAGATGAGCGCGTGTCCTGCTCTACAATCTCTTCTTCCCAAGAAAATAAATGTACTTATATTATAAAGTTATCAGAGTTTGGGTCATGATTAAAGAAGGCAAATACTGTACATCTTGGTTAGTATCAGGGATAGGGAGTGACCTAGCAAAAATAACATCTTAAAGAGTCTATTCAGATATATATAGGTGTTGTTTGATGATGAAAATTAAAATGAATCTATATGAACAATGTAGTACCTTATGAAAGCATTTTAAATATTTGATTTTGGGTGACTGCATTATTCGTAGGAAACAAATATTGTCCCTAATGCAACCGAGTCACATCAAAGGTTTTAGGACTATGTGATGAAATTTCACAGCTGGGGAAAAAATGGAGGAAAAAGTAGGATTTATCGAAAAATACATACATTGTATTTGTAAAAAAAGTAGTTTTCATGTGTTAAACATAAATGGATCAGCAGCAGTGTTAAAATATATCATAAGTGCATCATAAGCTCAGTGAGACATATTTATATAGATGTACATGCATGCTCTCAATTTTGTATTCAGAATGAGAACAAAGAGTATAAAGAAGCCATAAAGTGCCTGAGGCTCTCACATTATGATGAATATGAGGAGAACAAAGTGGTCTGCTGAGGACATCTGTATTTCTGTTTCTGTGCAGAACTGTAACTCTTAAACATCGCAGAGAGTGTGGATCTTAACAGATCTCCAAAGAATTTGGCTCAATAATGTGTAGGAGAGAAGACGCACATGTCCAAATCATCTCGTTGCAGTTTACCACTGCAGAAGTTCACTCTTAATTGGCTTCCACAACAAGTAGCTTTACCTGCTACATTGGTCAACCTACTGCAGAGCCAGGACTGAGGAGCATCTTCGCCATCTTCAAATGACTGCAAACAAAATCTAGAGATTGGGAGTTGTCTGATGCCATGTTTCAACAGAAAGACCGTATGTTTAAATAATTTTTTTTTCCCTAATTTCTGAGAGAATGAGGTTCAATAATGATGTAAAAGGGATTTTTTTAAACTTTTTCTTTTCCAAAATACCAACACAATGCACAAATAAATTTCTTTAAAATCAGTAAGGATGCTTCATTAAGAAACACCCTAAGTGTTGACATTGTAAACATGTTGATTTTTCAAAGACATTTGTGAAGGCTTTGCTAAAACATTTTCTTTAATGTCAGGAAACAAAAGAAATGGTGCACCACTTCGAAATGTGAAGGTTAAAAGTTCCACCTGGCACTTCCAAGAATAAAAAGAGGGCTAATAGATGAGCTCAAATTTTGTTTCTTCATCTGGTTTTGCTACGTATAATCTGTTCTCCTCAACATATTAGATAGGTGACACTATATAAGTAGGAGAAAGTAAATTTTTATGACTTCAGGTGCAAATGCCTTCTGATATTTACTGACAGGTTACATTCATATCATTTACTTTGTGTAATTAGACAGTTGTGCTAGATGTGTGAAGGCAGGCTTTTGCTGTTGACAATGAGAGGCTCATCTCTTTTGTCAAAGTAACAAATACTAAGTTTCACTGTCAATCTTCTCAAGACCATGTGTAATATTTATTACATGTATATAATAGAGGCAAAAGTGTAATATTAGCCTGTTCCACTGTGCAGTGCATGGGGGTATATACAAAGAAATTTCCAGATATGAGAAATATCAGAATTGGGAACCTCTGAATTTAGGATACTTTCTGATACCATATACTTAAACGCTAGATCAAAAGCCATTGAAGTTAATAGCAGTCTTTACAATGTTTACAGTAGGTATATTGTCAGGTCTACTATACATATGTACAGATTATATGTATATTATGTACAGAACTTAACTGATTCCCAAACCAAACATGTCTTTATATTTATTGAACTATTACAGGAGACATTGCACCCAGTCTGAAGATTCTCATCACTTCAACGAAAAATGAATGAGGTCCTTAAATGATAGAGATAGAATGTTATAGCATCAGAGAAAAAAATAGTGACTAGCAAGACTATAAATGTATTTTGTATGTGCAAAGTACAATACATACTACAGAAGTAGATGCTCACATTAATTAATATTGTTGGCCAATAAATTACTTTTTGGATCACTTGGGCAGTATGAAGAGTATGCTTTTTGTCTGTTTTCTGTGTATTTTATCTACAATTCATACCAGCCTCATCAATGTTAGTTGCATGTGTCTTTTCCATCACATAACTGTGAATTTTAAAAATGTTCATTATTTACACGTAATTAATAATACTACATGCTTTTAATTTTATAGTGTTTATTAATGACTGAATTATTCTGTTGACAAGATTTTATTTTTTCATGTGTATTGTGATAACTGTCACAGGTAAATACTCTTTTTATTCATTTGAATTCAATCAGCATATGCATCCTAAAATGATTACCATAATCAACTATGCATTTTTTTGGTAAAACCTTAGCCCATGGATAAATATGAATAAATCAATGTACAAATAAACTTTCTTTTTGTGATAGGTACCAGGAAAAACCAAAGCATTCAAAGAAACATCACCACCTGCATAGAAATTATTAGTTACTTAGAGAATTTTTGAAGCTATTTTTGAAAATTTCAAAGGATAAATAAACTAGAATTTACAGTATCTATATTCTATTAGTTTTGTACTATAACATTCATTTCCTTACTGTAAGCATCTATATTATACATCATTACAATAAACTTTTCTTGGATAAGATGATGTGTCACATGTAAGTTGCCACTAAATGAAAATTGCAGATTGCTCTTAAAGGAAGGAAAAAGAGGTATAAGAGTTTTGCTTTTCTGAAATTCAGAAAGACAGAAAATTTAATCTATAAATATAGAATAACTATGTCGAAAATTAACAATATGGACCACAGTTTAGAATGAGATTACACTTCACCATGAGCTAGGACTTTGCTAACATTGAGGAAAGATGAGGTGTAAAATAAAATTTTTAAAACATATTATGGAACCCAAATTAAAGCAGTTGACAGTGAGTGTTGTCTGAAAAGTAAAACCAAAGCCAGTAACATGGCCTATGTTATTGGAATAAGATGGATTGCATGGTAGCTGGCTGATATGTACATGACATAATTCTATAAGACTGAATCTATTAGTTTGTATTGGTTTAGAAGCAAAATTATGTTTAAATAACCATCTTTTCATCTTTTTTTGCATTTATCACAGGAAATAAGTCTGCAAAAATAAACATGAAAAAATTTCAGGCAGAATTTAATGTATTTTAGGTTAACAGTGTTTTCAAAATGTAAAACACTTGAAAACTGCCAAAAAGGTTACCTGCTTTTTTAACAGGCTTTCCTCTAATGTTTGCTTTCTTATTAGTGGAATCTCTGACTATTAATGTTTGTCACTAGGTTTCAAAGGTATTTCTGAAATATTTTCTTCTTTATGAATGCTGTGGTTACACAACTATGTGGTTACCTAACTTGTTATGGTTACCTAACTGTAATCTAATGGTTACTTCAACATTCTGCATACAAAGATATTTTTTAAATTTACTGCTGGTATGGGCAGTTGAGTTTCCACATAATCAAATTTTCTGTGCATTGATCTGACGGTACAAAACTTGATTTTGTTTTTGTTTTAAATGCAAATATGCAAAATGTTTATTTGATTAGCTGATTTACATGCACAAAATAGCTACATGCAGAAATAGGAAACACTAGTTGGCAATATTCTCTGTAACACAGGGAACATATCTAAATTTCACCATGCATTAGAGTTTTTCAGGTATTGAGATAATGCAGCATACCTAGCAAGGCTTCTCTCTACCTAGAAGTTCGTTGTTTAGAATTTAGAGGTGGCTGGAAGGGATGAAGTTACCATCTGAACAGCTAACATAAACCTGAAGTCCTGTCTCTGAAATCTGGTATTTGTCTCAGACCAGCATATTTAATACTTCTGTCCATTCATGGGAGACTTTTCTCTGGTTAGAAAATTAGCTGAGCAAGATTCACTCTTCAAAATATAGTACAAAATATTTATGAAGATATGTACGGTACCTACATTTGTTTGTTTGTTTGTTTAGAGATTTTACCTCAGAAATGAGAAACCTGAACTTGTCACTGATTTCAGGTTACTAGAATTCAAGATCATATCGTATAGTCTGAACAGGAAAGTTGTCCATTTCTCTATACATGAATCACTGCATAAGAGACTGAGAAACTGACAGTCACATGGAGATTAATCAAGAAGAAATATCACTCTGGAACATGTAAGAAAAAAAGAAACAACAGATTTCTAGTCACTAGTCCCAGAGTTTACAGTCTTGTCTTTACCCATGGTGTATTAGTCACTGAATTAAATAACAACGCAAAGAAGAGGCAATAGTGATGAAGTCTGTTATTTGATAGGCATAATTATTCATGTGTTTTGATGAAAATGATGCATGCATTTTTTTTTTTGGTTAAGTATTTGTTTCACAGCTAACAAATAAGACAACTCCTATGGGCCAATCTAGAATTCAATAGGCTAGGTGCAGTATTGGCACCTATTGATTTAGCAGTCTAAGTAAATAGGACATGTTGTAAAAAGCAAGCACTTTTTAGACTACATAGCTACTGAAATGTGAACTTTCTGGATCACTTATTTGGACATATGCACCTAATTTTATTAATTTCCAATATAGGGATCTAAAATTTTAATTTTGTTATCAGACAAGTTCACTTCACTTTTGTGTCTTACAGTTCTGACTGTAGCCATAAGACCTGACTTGTAATACAATATGCATGGTTTCTTGAGATTCATAGACATTCTACAGTTTTCTCTGAAAGATAACACCAACAGTAAAACTTTCCAAGCCTCCTTTTAGATTTGAGCATGACTTTAAAAGTCTAAAACTGTATTCATCCATACAAATACCTTCAGCAAACAAGACAATTGGATCTATGGTTCTATTTTTCCTGTATAATAAGGCATTATAATACATGTGTTGTGAAATAAAATAATTCCACATCATTCAAAATGAAATTGATGAAAGTACTTACCTTCTTGCTCCAGTGAAAAGCTAGCATTTTAATTCTTCAGTGCTGTAAGTGATTTTGTGGAAAGAGAAAACATCTATTTTTGAAGCTGCACAATTTCCCTGCAATTGGAGTGTTTTTTTAGTCTGATCCTATAGATATCCTGCATACATATCTCACTGATCTCACAGGGAGAGCCACATTCAGAGCAAAGGGAGAATATACTCTTATTATTTACCAGGTCCTTCATTTACCTTAAGATGTTTTATCGAGATGTGGGTACTATATCTAGCCATGTATAGCTAAATGTTGTTTGTTTACATATCTGTCTATGGTTGGAGAAGTTTATTTTGGTTCCTTCCTAAATTCATATCCAAATTTTGCTTGTCAATGCATTAACTTAGTATAATGTGCATAGAAGTGACATCTCACACGTTCCTCTTAACTCATTCATCTTTTCTCTGTTTGTTTCCATTTTTCAATTTCACAATTTTCTTTGCTTCTTATTTCTTCATTGCTTTTCTTTTGTGTGATGTGGAGATACTGTTTTTTGTTGTCTTGAGATATGCAAAGTCCATTTTAGCTATACAATGCTTTCCTATTTCTCAATTGCATGTGCGATTTCTTTTTTTTTTTTTTTTTGTCTACAGGGCACATTTAATTACATTCATTTTTAAATACATATAAGTATATAAATGTGTTTACACATTTATGTGCCTGTGTATATAAAATCCTAGGCAATATACCTGATAGTTGTTGAAAGATCCTTAGTTATTTAACAATATTTACTTGAAATTAAATCAGTAAGTTCTAGAAATGTTTTATACTGAATTTTCTCAGTTCTGCTCAGTTTCCCTTGGGTGTTTATATAACTTACAGTATGTTGCCATTGACAGCAAAAGACTTACCTTAAAACTTTACTTTTGCCTTGGAGCGGCAATTGTGAGACTCCCAGACATCACCCAGATTTCCTGACACCCAAGCATCCCACACAAATTAGTAAACTATGTCATGCATTCACCTGCATTTCTATTTGAACTTCCCACATAGGAATATGAGATTCATGTTTCATTGTGATGGCTATACAAGTTAAATATATGTTGCATATATATTAATGCAGATGTATTCAATTTGCTTTTTTATAAATTATATTCGTAATTTTTAAAATTGTTTCTCTGCAGAATTATATATTTATTTTTTTCATTCTACATCCTTCCACAATGCATCACATCTTTTCTCATCATAAGTAAAAGGAATACATTTTTTTAAACCTGGTTGCCTAAGAGTAGGCACCACCAAACCATATTTAGGTATTCAAGGAAATGATCTGATTTTCCAAGGTGGTAATACTAATGAACACTGTAAATACATCTCAGATAGTAATGACAGGGTCTTTTTCTATATTCTTTTATTGTTGTGACATAGAATTCTCTCTATATTAAATTCATTTCTATGATTTTAAGATCAAATCCAGCATTCAGAAAATAGTAAATGCTTTACCTGTTAAGTCTGAAAGTAGAGAGGGTAAATTTAGAAAGGCAAAATGTCTGTTTGAAAGCTAAGGTTATCTACTTTCTTCATTCTCTTTCAACCTCCTTTTTCCTTCTTTCACCATTCACAAGCTATTAAATTTTTCATTGTGCAGCTTGTGCACCTCCTGTTGATCACTTGCCTTTTCTGGTGTCAGTTCAGCAGTTTCAAAAGCAGGGCCAGCTAAACAACTTGTACATGTACCAGTTCTGTTTCACGACAGAAAAAAACTACTCAAAACCCGTTTTTGAGGTAATTTAGCAAAAGTGTTGACAGATTTTTAGGTAAATCTTGAGGCCAAAAAGTACTAATAACACTGTTTTTCTTTTCATGAAGTAGAAGTATGATGGATCACAGTTCTTTTAAATGATCCCAAAGAATTATTTTTTCAATGCAGTGACCTATGATCACTTAACATGCTCAGAGCACACTGGTCTAGTCAATGCTTAGGAGAAATGAAAGAATTTTGCTATGTTGTTGTTGTTTTATGTATATGTTTTCCCCAGTAACATTGACTTAGTTGTTGAAAGCATTCCAAAAAAACCATAGCTAGCCTGTCAGACAGACAGACTGCACACTCGTACACATGCACCCACAGAAATACCTACCTTGGATAGGTTTCATAATATTCTCCGCTCCAAGATGTGGAAATCATATATTACATAACTCTTTTTTCTTTTTCTACATCTGTGACAGCATTTCAAAGAAATTTTTATTTAATACTCATCACAAATGGCAGACAGCCCCATAGGTCAGCTTCTGCTGCTTCTGCAGAGCTCCATACCAGGGGTACTGTCAGTCTGAATGAACCTATACTCACTAGAGTGTAGAATTCTGATAAATACATAAAACCAGCAACGTATGTGACACAACATAGGTCTGCTTACTCAGTCTTACTAATGTGCAAATTGGACAGACATCATGAAAGCGTATAGAACTCTAAAGCCAGAACAACTTTACAAATATCTAATGTGACTTATTTCACATTAACAAAGAACTTTACCCTTTCATTTACGTAGCGTATCTCTAATGAAGTGATTCTATTAGACCAGAAATTTTAGTATAGCATCAGGAATTCATAGTGTGAAGAACATTATAGTTTCACAGTGTCGTATGTTTTATTCCTATACAATATAGTCATAGTGGATGACTGAAGAAAAGCTATACAGTACTTAAGACAAATTTGATTAGTTTTCTTTAATTAACAACATCTAAAGTATCACCAAAATTTTG
This sequence comes from Cariama cristata, assembly GCF_000690535.1. Taxonomy (NCBI): domain Eukaryota; kingdom Metazoa; phylum Chordata; class Aves; order Cariamiformes; family Cariamidae; genus Cariama; species Cariama cristata. The sequence goes on along the minus strand of NW_009635528.1, from coordinate 53,297 downwards.
AAGCCTAAAATTTTTACCTTCTAAAATAGTCACAAATGGTAAACACTTCAATAGGCATAAATCATGCCAAACCTGGTGTGGGGCTGTCCCTCCCTGCTGACTGTAAAAAGAACTTACTAAATTTACAGAAGACATGTAGATGAGATGAAGTCTTCATTGTAATACCTCCATTAGATAAAAACAACAAAGAACTTCAGAAATTCATCACTACCTACCTGTTATAAAGGTAATTCTGCATAATAAAGACTGGTTCATCAGTTAATATATAAAACAAAAATTAGTCATCTGAAAATACATTCAGCAGTGATTTAAGCTAACTCTGTGACTTTGCACTGAAATGGATTTGAAGTAGTCACATGGTTTATTTTGGGGTCGCAGCTGTCAGGACAGTAGGTTCCAGCTGAGGAATGTAGTGACATCTTCTTAAGTTGTTCCAGCTAAATTGCTAGGACTATATTATTATTCTCCCCACCAGATGCCTCCTGCTGTATTTATTATGAAGACAGCCAGCCAAAAAATCATGCAAAATAGCTAAGTACTTTCTGACTGTATCTTTTTCTCAAGGTATAATCAGCTTTTCCAAATTGTGTTGTCCCAGGAAATTTTTACTTGTAAACATGAGAACTCTCTGGTCTAGTTTTGTATTTTTTCAGAAGTTCTCTAGGATATTACTTAAAAAGCTGTTGCTTTTTAAAGAAGCTCCAGATAAATGAAAATTAGCTTTCCTTGCCTATACTAAGTAAAGATAGCAGAGGAATAAAGAGTCATGCATGGCTAACACTGAAGTGGAATACAGATTTATTTTATACATAATACATTGATGACATTTTTCAGAAGTTGTTAATTTTCTTACTCCTGTAGTGCTGCCAAGGTCCATGGGTCTTTGTATCTTCCTGCATACGTTCCAGTCACGTTAGCAAGTATTACCCAGGCACATTTTTACCTTATGCAGACAGATACTATAATATTGTGCAATTTTTCATAGTTTTCAGAAACTGAGTTTTCTTTTC
>NW_009635528.1:22193-52256 GCF_000690535.1 Cariama cristata | reverse complement strand
TTTCCCTAGCCTTAAGTAGACTTTGACATCCCAGCATATAATTGTGACAAAAAATCCCTACTGATAATGAGAAATTCAGATGGGGAAATTGAGTTTCTCCTTGCCATTTTCACAATAGATGACCGTAATTGCACTTTTGGAACTAAAGAAGCTACTATACATATATAGACACATATATGAGTAGATAGGTAGACAGATAGATAGACAGACACTGTGCACATGTGTGTGTGTACATAAAAAATAAAAAAAAACAACAGAGGAAAAAGAGAGTAGTTTAGTGTTTAGCAATGGAGAAAGAGGTTTTTGGAAATTTTAAGACTTCAGAAGTTTTAGATTTTAGCCAAAAGCTGTACTTCGGTAGTTTAATTTTCAACAGTTACAGTGAAAACACTGTTCTTGAAATTATGCATGTTCATACACTTTAATGTGCAGTTATTTTCTGTCTCTCAGGGTATGAGAGTCAGAGCTGACCTCCCAGCAAGGCTCTGTGGCAACCTGGGGGGGCTTATGTAAAGAGTAACCCTCACAATAAGGAAGAACAGAACTTGTTTGTTTGTTTCATAATAAACAAGATATGAAGAAAAATAATACATAGCCATGAAGGTCGAAGATTTCTACAAAGAGAAATACATACTCCCTTGTGTATAGTATACAAATACTAGTAAAAGGTAGCATCTAAGTGGTCACCATATTTCCACAGCTAAGTTTGCATTTGAAACAACTTGTATCAGCACAATAATTGTGTGGGTTTTTTAACTTTAAAGAATATTTCTGTATGAAAACTCATAGAGCATTTGATTATAGGCAATTTATGAAAATGGAAATCTTATGAACATAACAGCAAAGCTATGGTGAATTGCTGCAAGTGACACAGCAATAGACTTCTACCTGCATCTATCAGTTACAAAACGAATGCACCACAACTCATATAGCCAACTGCCAGAGTACTGTGTTTCTAGTGATAACACTGATGTCGGTATGCAACAGAAAACTATATCTAGTGTTTTTAATGATGTGCAAAACAGGTGCAAAATATTTTGTATGTGTGTAATGCTGTCCAGATGGTAGCCACTAGATGCAGTAATAGATAATACCCTTTCTGACACTTTCCTTCCTCATGAATCAGTTAGCGTCCCAAAACTGAAAATAAATAAAAGTCTGTTAAAAAGAAGCAAGAGTTGGAGTTAAGCGTTCCTGAGAATATGCATTATTCCCTGCTTGTATGCTGTGGATGACAATTACTGCAAATGTGTGAGGAAGTTCAGGAAAGACTCAGGAATTATTTTCTCTTTCCAGCTTTTCTTTGTGGATGCTGACTGAGTTGACTGGTTGTGGAGGGAAGTAATACAATTTGCTAAGGGACAACATGTGATTGACTTAATCGGTTGTAATTTAACATCTGAAAGTTAGACATCTAAAATCTGAGCCAGGCATTTTAGGATCCCTTTATAGTTAATGGAGAAAAATAGGCTCCTCCAGGGATATTCGTCTGTTCTATCTTACGATGAGATTAATGACTCTCTAGAGGTGCCTGTTCCTTTCCATTAGCTATAAAGGGAACAACCACAGTGATAGTACTCCCTAGGATATGGTGGGGATATTTTACTTTAAGCAGGCATTCTCCTTGGAGAGCAAAACTTGCTATCATTTTTTCTCAAGGTTCAGTATACTCAAGCTCATGTTCCAATTTGTTCAGACAATACCCACTAAATCAGTTTGTGCAAGTGAAACTGAGAACAAGGTTTCATTGTTTCAAAGCGTCTCTGCAGCATAAACACTAGAGTTGTATTCCAGCACCGATCATAACTGCAACACACCAAAAAAATAGTTTTGTTTTGTGTTAAAGTTCAACCTCTACAAATAAAATAGGGGAAGTTCAAGAGATGAAAATTTGGGCATCGTGTCTGCTTAAGGCGTAATGGTTTGGCTGCTTCTTGTACTCTGAGACTTCACACAGTTCAAAAGGGCAGGATTTTTGTTGGGGCCAACGGCCATGCCCAGTAATGGAGCATGGATATATTTACATTATTAGGCATTACAAATTGTAAACATACCGTCCCATATTTTTAATTACTGCGTACTCCAGGTTTGATCCAGAAGCTGTGTGTCTGTACTATCACGACACTGTGAGCCAGCACAACTAACATGCCTTCCTTTTCAGAGGGCTCCTGCGGAACTATACAATAGCTTCGGCAGGGTGATGCACTGATGAACCTACCTGACTTCAGGGTGCCTCAGGCCAATGCACAGGCCAGGCAAACCTGTAGCTGCCTATAGCCGGTCATAACCACATCCCTCATCTACTGCGCCCAAATATGAAACTGAATCCCTGAATTTAGCTCACTGTAGTCTGAGAACAACGTACATAGCCATTCTTTAGACCTTATACTCTGATTTCAAATTTTCCCCAGCAGCCTCAGTTTTTGCCTTGATAACAGTGCAGAAGATCTTCCTTCTTGGCAAGGCTGAGCAACCCAAACCTGTCCAAAAGCACTCAGAATCTGGTGTGACCACCACCTTCTTCTAAAATTGAGACAATCTCTCCTCTTAATAGAGTAAGTAGGCTGATGCTTAGAACTAAGAACTCAGGAAGAGAAAAACCAAACCAAACCAAACCAACTCTTTCTTTCCTTCACCCATCTGAGGAAGTCAAACTGTAACAACTCACCTGTGAGGACAGTTTTCCAGACACAATTCTACTAGTTCGTGGGTCTAAAGAGTAAAAGGGATGCAATGCACACACCAGGGACCAGAAATGGCTTATAATGCAGTTTGCAACCTGCTTCCTGATGCCCTTCTTTCTGAGGACACAAAAATCTCATCAAGGAGTGCACTGTGCTGGCTGAATTGTTTCGGCAGCTCACAGCCAAGTCCCTGGGGCTCTTTATGCTCAGGGCTCCTTCCTTGTCACACAGTAGGAGAAGTCCAAGGCTAAAATGGAGACACATTTTGTCACTTGACTGGCAACTTCCAGCTTTGTGATGGGAACGAGTGTGGCTCCCTAGGCCTCCAAGGCTTTTCTAGCTGAAAGACTAGAAATATTTAGGAAATATCTAGGGTAGTCAATGTCAAATTCTCCTCACACATTGAAAAAAATTCTCTAACACTTTATGCAAGATATAGGTACAACTGCAGTGTGTAGCATCAAAATACAGATGCTTCTGTAGGTACCTTGTAGTTGACTTATTTTTTAACAGTTTTCATGTAGATGGAATTTTATAGCTTTCACATAAATATTCCTCCCATTAAAACATGAAATGTACATCTTTGTAAATGATATGTAGGAAATGAATATTTCACAATTTTAAATCTGTCCCTCCATGAAAGGATAATAATTCAAATATATTCCAAAATCCTGATGAATAGTGCATGTTTCTTAAACATAGTAGTGTAATTAAGGCAGCTCCTGAAAAAAAACATGAGTGTGTGCTTTGATTGTGGATCACTATGTATTAAGTTTTATTAAGGCGTAGGTCATTGAGATCGTGCTAATCTGTGTCTAGAGGAAGGATGATTTAACAAGATCCATTAAGGTGAAATAAAATATGCATTCTAATATAATAAACAGCATAGAAATGATTAAACATTCTCTGCAAGATCAATGGTAAAACTAACTAAATTCAGAATTCCTTATTCTTATCACTGATGCAATTTTATTTGCAAAAGCAGACTGCTAGATATGCTTGAACGATAAACTGGGGCCTGGTTATCTGGATTTAACAATGCTGGAAAATCTTTTAAAATATTTTGCTTTACAAAGGCTTTGAAATATAATTTCAATTGAATCAATTGTCTTTGCGTTACAGAAAGATAAAATTTTACTGATGAAAGGGCCAAAAGAGACCTGCAGTGAAGAGATACACTGATCCAGACAATCCTTTTAGCGTGCTGCCACTATTGGCAGCAGCATGTTGAGAGTGTGCTTTTATTTCGAATTTATTTAAATTAGTGAGGGTCTGGATCGTTCTGATTCATTTAGAAGAAGCTTAGTTCCATTATTCTGGTTTATCACTCAAGCAGCAGGGTCTGTAGATGTCTAATCTAGTAATTATCACACTATCTTCCTTGGCCTCTATTGAGAAAACCAGGGCCGGTTTTCAAAAGGGGATGAAGCAAGAAACATTCTTTTTAATCTGCCTGATCTGAATTTTCCACTCTGTAGGGCAAAGGGGAGGGGCAGGGAAGGGGGATGGGAGAGAGATGAAGGAAAGGCAGGAAAAAGGAAAAAAAAAAAGGAAAAAAATCTTGTTTAATTTCTTCATGGAGTGATTGCTCGAGAGATTGGAACCTACTTTATAATATTAAACAGTTTATTTTATAGCATATAACAGCTTTTTAAGAGTAATTCAGCATTTCTATTATTGTGGCAGTGAATAGTCACAAAACATTTTGCAGCTTTCTGGCACCTGCGTGAAGCTGTGACTTATGAATATGCTAATGAGACTGCAACCAGAACTGGCTCGGGTTCAACACTTGCACACAATTAGCGCTCAGGCTACCAGCACTGCTGGGAGGTTGACTACAGAAAGTAATATTTAGATTGATCAATTCAACATAATGCACTTTCTTTACAACATAAAGCTTAAAATAACAGCTTAAAGTTATCCTATGCAAACATAGGGAAACTTCTAATTTTAAGTCCTTTTTGCTAAAATTCTGGAAGGTAATTATTCAGTTTAAATACTTGGCATTTCAAAAATTGATCCTTGTAGCACAGTACATATTTTAATGGCAGAAAAAAGAAGCATGTACTAATAATGACTACTCCACTTCTTAATGTCTAGACTGCATCTCCTTCGTAATATCCATGTGCTTGTTAGCCTTGAATGCTGAAAAGCTGCTCCTTGAAGTCCATACAGAAATGTATTCTGTCTCACATCTGGAACTTATGCCTTTAATATTAAGAGAAGGAGTACTGTTTACAAGTCAGATATGTGAACTAGGCATCAAGATTATGAGCAACCATTCCCACTTACTGCACATTTCTAGAGATGAAACATTAAAAACATGGCCTTAGACTTCAAAATATGAATATCAATTTCAAAAGTCTAAGTTGCCATGATTTACTGTGCTAATATATATTTAGACAATAAAACCAAAAATTTTCAGAGGTAGACACAACAGGATTCTACTTATTAATGACAGGTAAAAATATTTTGTACCTGCTATTTTTAGTAACTGACTGATATTAGATACAGGCGTTTGGAATTAACAGAGTTTACACATCTGGACAGACCCTAAGACTCAGGGTATTTAGAAACTAAATAATATATATTTTTGAACTTGTGAGACAGCTTCATATGAAAGGCCATGCCTATTTTTAAGTGTGTCACAAATAATGATTTGTTTTATTTGATTTTGATAATGCTACTATAGGTTAAAAATGAATGTGGCTTTACCTAGACAAGGAGAACCGATATAAAAATATCCTCTAGGTCCTATTTGCTTCTATCAGGAAACTTAGAAATAGAAAATATACAGACACAAAGAATTTCTAACAATTCTTATAGTTTTGAGTTCTGTATATCTTTTGGTCCCAAGCAAGTATTTTATCAGGACTGTATGATACACCACTCTCAAAGGACACCCATATGAGCTTTCTGTTTCACTGAAAATGTATCAGAAAGCAGGATTGTACAGCACAGTGTATTACTAGACATGGTAAGAGGCCATGTTAGTGCTTTCACTTTGGTATTGTACTCCAAATTGCACACAACAGCAATTTTCAAGCTTACATTTCTTAGGATCAAATCCCTTATGATACATATACTTTCTAAAACCTGGTTTCCTCTCTTCAGTTCTACTTATATTTTATGGCACATGGTTTATTTCAGAATGTACCAACAAAACAAAAAAAAGTGACCTCTAACAAATCATTTGAGATAAACATTACTGTGTGGATTTGCACATGGTCATTACAAAGAACTAAAATATTCATACTAGAGAAACACAGTTTTGTATCTTTCTCATAACCAGAACTGTTTACTCACCAGTCTGATCTCCCCAGTTTTAAACTTGAAAATATGTAGGATATCTAGAGGGCCAGCATATTTGATTTATTTCTTTCAGAAGTTGCAAGTCAGTGAGCCCTACCAGAAAACACTCTCCAAAACCCTTTTCAAGTTGCTTGGTTCCCAGCTCAATGGGTCTGCACAATCTAACAGTTACTTTGTGACAATGGATGTACATCTTAGTACTTTGGAATAGGAAAAGCATTTTTGTTCCTGGTCAGTTTGCCCTGAGAATGTGTTGTTTCAGTAGTCATTATTTTAATATGAAGTCTATGTATAACTCTGACATTTGCAGGTATTCAAATTGTAAGGATCGGAAATGCTGTGCCCTTGCTAATTGCTTTTTAAGCATGACTTGCAGCTTTGATAGCTTCCACTAATACATAACAAGATGTGAAACATAAATTTTGGATTGTATAGGGAAAAATGAATAGTCACAAAGAATCATATCCTCCTCTTTTGCAAAAATTTAAATAATTCTTTCCCAAAGAAAAAAAAAATCATCCCCATGGTTTCCACCAGCGTCGTGACTGGTAAACTCAAGGATATTCCCTCTTCTTTATCTCTCCATGTGCAAGAGCAGAAGTATGTTTTTTAGGAACTGTCTTTAGGAGAAGCACTGTTGTGGTTTTTTTTTCTTGGATTGAGAAGGTTGTTAACTTGGTTTGTCAGATCGGTGCATTTTCTCTCAGATCTTTGATATCACCAAAAGAATAAGGTTGAAAAGGGTTTAACACTTCATTTTTAGCTAACAGTAGTAGTATGCAAGCCAATATAACTTAACTCCATGAGCAAGTAGTTAATGCAAATATCCTCATACAAAGAGGTGGATATGATAGATATGCCATAAAAATTACTGTCTTAGGACTGACACCTCTACAGAAGGAGGAAGATCCCTTTCATGGTAGTTGCATGGACTTCTAACTTTTTTTTTCCCTGTACTTGAATATTCATTATTGTAATGGTGTGGAGAGCTCAAAGGTAGCTTACACACCCACAAATGTAAGAACAAAGGAGATGAATCAAAGAAACAGCAAGATGCCTTTCAGCCTCAAATACATTCCTTAGAACAAGGATAACCTTGAGCTCAGCCAAAGATCTAAGTATTCAGCCAGTTTAGTGCTCTAAGATGTATTTTTTTTAGCTGTTAATTTTTCCCCATTTTATACCACTGATGAACAGATGGAAATAAATGTCATTAAATAGGGCCTGAAATAAACAAGGAGGATGCAGTTCTCATGGTAGATCCATGTGTGTTCCCATGTCTGAAACACATATAGTGAGGCTCAGTCAAGATAAGATCTTAAAGGATGTCATGAAAAACAAAGACTTTGGTTGAGAAACCTAATGAAATCTTTTTTTCCAAGTTATCTCACAAACAAGCAAAAAGAAAGATTTTTCTTCTATTTAGAGATGAGAAAATAATCAAACCTGAGAAGCAGTGGTGTGCCTGTTTTCTATAGCCAAATGAAGGGATACCTAAATATATCCTGGATTCTAGGAAAAAGAAAGATAAATATCAACATTTTATATAACTCTCAGGTTGAGTTCACAGTCTAAAGACATAGATCATTGAAGCCTCTCTACTTATCTTTCAAATTCTAGCTTGTAAAGAATTCTAAAATCCTTCTGTCATATTTCATTCCAGCATTAACATTTTCAAAACTGAATATAATAAAGCTCATAAATTAGATAAGAATCTCTACCTCAGTAAATTTAAGTCTACTTAGAAGATACTAACTTTATTTTCTGTGAAACTATTCACTCCAAGTTGTTTGAACCGTTAACACTGTTTCTTTAACATAGAAAAATGACCATGTAATACGTAAGATAAAAAAAAATTCTTGATGATCTAGTGCTAGGATTCTTCTTCACCTCTATTAAAAAAAAAGCTACATTGTGTAAAGCTGGAGTAAATTCTGCCTTACCATTAGGTTGATATAGTCCCTGATTTGTAAAACTTATACTGGTATACTTGTGCTTATTCATTTTCTCCTGTTTCTCTATTACTTGTGCACTGTGCCAGAAGACACGAAGCTAGGCAGGCCTGTTTTCATGCTTGAATATATCCCTGAAAACCTGGCTGTCAAAAAGAGTCCGAAAGATTGTGTAAAATTAAGGAAATAGCTCAGCCTCCAACAGGCTGAACAGGTTGTTATGATAGGAGAAAGTTCCCTTTCCATCAAGCTCTCTGTTCGCCATTTTGCTGTAGGCAGTTGCATTAACTTTGTGCTTAAAGTGTCTTCTTACAATATCTACAATAGTTACTTTAAAAACTACAGTTACATATAATTTAAAATATATGTATATTAGAATTTTTTTTTTCCTTTGAATTTGATCCAGTGCTCTTTCAAAGTTTTGAATTCTATGATTCTGCAATCATTTTGATATGTCACAGAAAACTCCCCTGGAAAGACTGAGGGCAAAATATGTTCTCATGCACCTGGCTTTAAATACATGTATATCCAGAGATGATTCCTATGATGAAAAGCTTCTAGTTTATTCAAGTGATAAGATAGAAACATTGTTTAATATTTCTCATACTTTTTATCAATGTTTTCAGTAGTAATTGAATGTAGGGATTTCCATATTATACTGTTTAGGTGTTTAACATTAATTTTCATTCTATAAAAGACAGGGACACTTCTGTCAGAACAATTCTTACCAAAAAAAGCTAGATTGCAAATAATCCTTAATCACTTTGGTTTCATGTAGTTCAGCTAGTAAAACCGCTCAGCAATGAGAACTGTTGAAGAATTGAATAACATCAGAAGTCTACATTGAAGAACTGGTGGGCACTAGAGTCTACAGTGAAGATGAAAGAGAAACCATTCAAAATTCCTGAAGGCAGGCCACCACACTACCTTGTGGTCAGTATGGGAACAGGTAGGGATATTCGGAAATAGAAGGTAGGAAAGCACAATTCCCACTCACTAGTACTTTCCTTATTGATGGCATCTTAATTTAATGAAGCAGATTTGTCAGTGATTAGTAGGCAATATGGTTGCTAGCACCTTGTAAAATCCTCTAATACTATCCCTGAAGTCTCTGAATCCTTCCACAATCAAAGTATAGCCCAAGGTATGCAATGTAAACACCCCGTTTCATGCTATAAAAATATCAGAGTCTTCACGTTATTATTCACACTGTGAACTGAGAAAAAACCCCAAACTACTATGTCATAAATCACAGGATTCCAAGGAACCCCAGGCAGAATAATGTGGACAGAGGAACGTACCCTGCCTGCCCAGAGGAGCCCAACCCTGTGCAGCGTGTGTGATGCACTCTTCGTCTCCTGAGCTACAAGACGGAGTCCTTAATTCTGTGTTGAGCACTACCGAGGTAGCCAGTATGACTGCTGTTTCAGTCTTGCCTAAACAACAAGTCATCCCTCTAATGAACTGCAGTGAAGGTTTCTTGGCTTTATAATAATTGTCACTGCTAAAATCATCCCATTTCCTTTTGCTGTCATAGCTTTTCTACATGCTGCCAATCTGAGAGATTATTAATTAAAAGTGATAATTATTGCATAGCAGTTTCCTTCTCTCAAGATCCAAAAGGGAAAAGAAGCATCTCCAAATGGATGTGGTTATGATGTAACCGTCTGTGTGAGTGTGACCTCTGTGAATGGGAAATGCTATGGGCTAGGTGATGCAGTAAAAGGAAGGAGATAAACAGAAGCAGAGAAGGATCAGGATGGGGTAAGGCCTGAAAAAAATAGTATATACTTGGATATTAGTTTTCTTCCAATATTTCCCTTACCACTCAATTTTCAGCAGCAGATCTAATTTCAGATCTAATTCTGGAATTATATGCTTGATTTTCTACTTTTTTAGACCAATTTTTTAGTGTAATTATATAGACTATAATATTCCAAGAAAAAGTGAAAATAGACAGTATTCAGTTAAAACCAATCATGTGTCATATGGTAATCCTGGAAATACTGTTTCTACAGTCCAAATGTAGGACATATTTATTACAAGAGTTCATGAGGCCCGATGTTCTCTTGAGCGCCATAATTTTGCACTAACAGTTGTGCCTTTTTTTTGCCAGCAAAGTAAGTAGATAAAAGTTGAAAGCACATAGAGATGTCTTTTGAAGAAGTGTTTTTCCTATATAGTGATTTTCCTGACTTTGACCACACTTCAGACACGTGATGTTCTGTTTAATAGGAAAAACATTCAATTTTCTTGATGACTTGCCATTTCTAAGAGAAATACTGTTTCTTGTTATCAAAAAAAGATCTGAGTTCTTCTAAGCATTTATCTATTTATTATCACCTTGATAGTCTCTAGCTTTCAAAGTGGACAAATCTGTGATACTGTATTGGCTTAAAGTATATGATGTATTATCTTTATGTGGTCCACAACATAACCTTTATATTTCTCAATGCTCTTTGCTATGGTTTAAACTTTTGCTATGATACCCATTTAAAAGAAGGATCTGCTGACTTTATGTTTTTCAGTTGCTTTGGTTTTGGATACAAGGGTTTTTTTCTTTTTTTGGTTTTGTGGGTTTTTTTGTTGCTTTTGTTTTTTTAACCTAATTACCATGTAGCTGCAATAAATGCAGGAAGCCATTGATATGCAGCAGGTTCATTCGAGAATTTGTGATCATTGAACTTCTAGCAGGAGTAAACCTAAGATTTGTATGGCTTAGAATTTATAATTGAAAATATAATAATTATACAAATAAGAAATAATAATTACATGACCTATGTTGTATGATCACACTGTTTCATAACAAAATGAAAATAACTTTTCCTGAGTTTGTAAATGTGTAGAGTAGAAGGTGTTAATGAAAGTTACATAAAAATAGCACACTGTAGTATAATGCATTTCTATCATTGATGGGAAAACTGAATTTGAAGGGGGTCATTGATATCGGTCTTGTGCAGAGTCAGAATGAATTATTCAAAGAGTAGAATGTAAGAATAACCTTGCCAGATCCAGCAGCAGGTCAGTCAGATCAGATCCACCAGAAGTTTCACGCATGCAGTAGTGTTAGCACACAAAAGAGTAAAAGAACAGGTACAAGCAGATAGTAATACATTTCAGAATAGTATTTTACCGCCAGTCGTGCTGTGTGCTTTGCAAATTGGATTATCTGTATTTAAATCTCTCAAAGCAACTTTCTTTCATCATTTCTTTTATAATAATTTTGTAGAATCGTGTAAACTTTTAGCATTTACAAAAGTCTTGAAGTAAGACATTCCAGAACTTAACTATGCATTACACTGGCTGCAGAGATATTCCCTCTTGTTTCTTCTTAACATGCAACTTACTAGTTTTATTTGATGCCTGATAGTTCTTGTGTTCTCCATCCTATACATGTTAAAGACCATTATTGTAATTCCCCACTTCAGTCAATCTCCTTACAGGTGAGGTGTCCCAGCCCATGTATTTGCTCCTTATGCTAAAGCTTTAGTGATCCTAAGGATAGTACAGGCTGGAAGCATCAACTTCTGGCTTTTTTGGGGGATCTTGGCAACTGCTGTCCAGTATGGGTAGCTATCAGCTACCCCACATTACTAAGACACTCAGAACATAGTTACTCAGGTATGATTTAGAGACACTCCATGTAATAATAATATTGGGCTCTAGAAATCAGTGTCCTGGAAAATTTGACAACTTTATGTGCACATACAGTATACACACGAATAGCTTTGAAATCCTGGGATCTTGATGTGTGAAGTAGCATGATATGGATGAACATCAGTTATGAGCAGTTTTAATGAACATGTATGAGATGCAGGTAATGCATCAGAAGACTGGGAGGTGAGAAACTTTTTAAAAGGGAGAATCTTGAAGAGTGAGTTGTCTAAATCCAATGGCTAGTAAGTTAACACAGGTCTCCGATTACCAGGAAGCAGATTGTAGCAGCTAACAGGGCTATCCTAGGAGAGTTCAGAATTGTGCTGGATGCTGCAGAGTCTCCATGCCAAGAAATATGTTTTTTTCCTTACCTGTCTCAGTAGTGTCTGTTGTACTGCCTTGAGTTAAATCTCAGATGCATGACAGGAAAAGTGAGACTTCAGCCCACAGTTATAAACAATAAAAATGAGAAATTGAAGTAAGAGCTTGATTTTTACTTAGCTTACTGCATATTTAACACCAGGTGAAGTACAGTATTTGCATCACCAGTGGACATATAGCAGCACAGTCTGTTAGTAAAATAGCATAGATAGATAGACAGACAGTTAGATAGAAATCCATCCTAAATTTGAAAGATAACAATAATTATGTTTCAAACAGGCAGATTTAGAAGGTTTTGAAAGGGAATCTGTTTCAAAAACCTCATCAACTTCTACTGAAATCACTTTCACAGTGTCTCTGAGCCCTGGACTTCCACTTTTGCAGTTTGTATTCAGCAAATATGTTGATTACTCTGTGGAAATCAATGAGACTTCTACTCACATTAAGTGTGGTTCCGTGTGAGTAATGTAGCCAAACAGGATCTCTCGAGTAGGCAAATATTTTTTCTACTGCCAAGATTTCAGAAGAGGGGCTTTGCTGGATTAAGTTGTGCTACTAGAATACTGCACTAGGGACAAAGTTCTTCAGCTTCAAAATAAACTCAGTCTCTCTGCTAGTATCCAAAAACTGCTGCATCATTGTTTGTGCTGAGAGAAAGTAGTGGGTCTCCTTTGGCAGGCATACAATGAATTTTACACACAACTTGGGGAGACGAAAAGGAGGAAGACTCGAGGATGGGAAAAAAAAGACTGTTTTACTCCACACTCAAAAAAAGAATGCACACATGTTCATATATATACACGCATACTTATGTGTATACATATATGTAGGTATATAGAGATATGTGAATGTGTTTATGAACAAGTTGGTTTACATATATGTACATGTTGTATTCTGTACTATAAAAAGTGTGTATCAAAAAAACACATACACATACAAACACATATATGCTTGTGTATACATATCTATGTATATACTGGCTCTCTGCATACAGGCACATTTAAATAAAAAGAAGAAAAGAGGTCTCTACAAATATAGGATGTTTAATCTAGTTATTTGTCTATTTCAAAAAGACCATCATGTTACAGGCAATCTGTTCCAAGAAGCAGGGCACATTATGCTGCTGCTGCTGATTATTAATTATTACTATTATCAATAATAATAATCATTAACATGATGATTAACTTTGGATGTAGGAAGTATTTTGTAGTTAAGACACGAGGATGTGTTTAGTAAGATTATGTTTGAATTGTACTGTTTGAAAAACTTCCAGTCTGATGAATCCAGATGTGGAGTCTGGCAGCATCTTACCTCCGTGTCAGAGTAAGGCCTATGCAGGTATCTTTTGCTGTGCTCACATCCTGATTTCTCAGAAAAGAAACACAGGCATGTTAGCTGGAAAGCTCGTGGTGTCTATTTTTCCTATAGATCTGATCTGAATGTCTGGGTAACCAGAACATAGTCATGTATTTTATGTATAAGTGTCTGTCTGTATCTAGTACTGCTTTAGTTTAGTTGTCTGATCTCTCCATCTATATGTTCAGTAGTAAACTAAAGATGAGGGTTACTGTATAAAGGAAATGTATGGACATGTATACAATTCACAAGCACTGTCCCTAACATGTCCTAGACTAACTACCAAGAAGTTGCTCTGGAACCTGAGCAAACAAGGGCTGGCCCTTTTCGGAGGCTAATGTGTACCAGGACCGATTCACGACAGTCGGTTGGATGTAACTTCTCTGTTCTGGAGAGTAAGAGAGTTCAGCTGTACGGCAGTGAGCTGTGACATGCTTCTTGCCCTCACAGCCAAAAAATAAGGGCAGTCTTATTTAATTTACTAGTACAGACTTTCTACAGACCTAGCAAGGCAAAGATGTACTTGGAAAAAAGCCAAGTTTTTTTAAAAATCAAGTTACCTCAAGAAGTATTTCTAGAATCTAGACAATATCCATTATATGTTGATAACACTTTCTCTATAATTTCTTATTCTTCACTTGTCTTTGGGTTTTTTGTTGTTTTTTTCTTTTTTTTCCTGTTCAGATGGTCCCGTTGCCTCCAGACACCTAGTTTTAGGGTGATGGCGTCTACCATAACCAATTCTGTAAAAGTACTATGCTCATGAATGGTGTTTTTAAACTAATAATTATAATTATAATAAATAGCCATTGCTCCTCTTACTGCTTAGTGTAATATGATAACTTGACTCACTAATTATGAATAATTATTTTGCCATTCATGCAGATGTACAAGCTTTGGCAAGGATACCTAGTTTCAGGGCATTTTTAGCACTATTTTAATGCTTTGTAGTTAATTCAAAATTACTGAGCAAAACTGAAACAACCTTTAGGAGCAGCTAGAAAAAAAAACAGGGAATTTAGTTTAAATAAATATTTATTGGCATACTTTGTCATAGTTTTCTTAGGGTTCCATCCCCCCAAATTTAGCACAATTTATTGGAGTCAGACTCAGCAGATGAATTCACAGATAGTTCTGGATGCTAAGGTAACATTGGGTAAGATACTATAAATACAGATTGCTTAAGGTCAACATTTTAAAGATATTTTAAAATTAAGCCTTTAAGTAAAGGTCTGTTTTCCATAGGTGAGCAACCCCTATTATTTTGACTTAGTGGACAAAGAGATTTCCAGGACAATCTGGGCCTCTTTATTTATTTCAATACAGAGTTGCAGAGAAAGTGGTAGGTGAAAAGCATCGAATTTTAAGCATAGGTTTTAAAAATAAGATTAATAATTGTCCCAAATGAAAACAGCTCTAGAGCTAGGAACACAAACAGCTGTTTTGACTCCTAATTGTCTGGTTTAGCCATCATCACTTTGCTAATACTTGTGTATCAACTTGCATAAAATTTAAGTTATATTCGGCAGCATAAGAAGTTCAGTAAGTGTTCAGGTATATTGGCATTGGCAACTAAATGACTACTGGGATATTTGATACTACATGCGTTCTGTTTCTGCTGCTGAAATTTTGTTGAAATATGAGGGGTAACATGTCCTCACATGCATGTCATTTAGATTTGCCCAACATATAAATTGAAAAGTTTTACTTGCAAATAATATGGTAAGTAGATCCGAGGAGATGACTAGGATAGTTGAAAAAGGTCTGCAGGTTTTGCGTCACAACCAGTTTTCCTCCTTCTTGCTCCAGTCTTCCAAGCAGATACTCATTTACTTTGTGAGACTTTCCTTTTTTAACACACTAATGTCCAAATATAACAGTTAATTCACTCTTACAGTTGAACACACAGACTATTACTGTCATGAACAAGATGATACAAATTCCACCGGTCACTCTAAGTACTTTTTAATGTATACAGCTAATTAGTTTTCAAGTTCGTACTCCTGTCTTTAAGAAATACATTTTTATAATATTTTTCTTACTTCTCCAAATTTGTTTTCAGGCTGTAACGAGAAGCACTTTAAGGTCAGAGTATTGAGGTCTTCTGGCATTTATTTTTCCCTTTATTGTATCTGCACACCAAACTTCACTTTGAATGTCTTCACTTGCAAGGCACTTGGAAGTGCCTTTCATCTTGCCATGTGTGTAATAAACTTTTCTTTCTCCTTCAGCTCTTCACTGGACTCAGTCAACCATGAACTTGGCAAAGTGAAGCATGAAAAGTTCACCAACTTCTTTGTTTATTGATTGTACAGTTATGTCAGCCTCTGGAAAAAAAGATCAATATTTTTTCTTAGAACATTAATTTCACTCAGACAGCTCACCTCATTTTGCAAAATTCTGTCTTTGAAGACTGTCTCTAGCATATTGCATGACCTATAACATTAAAGGCCTTTGACCTGAATGGAGTTAACTTTTTTGTGTCAAGTCTATCACTTTTCCTCTGAGTGCTTGTTGATGATGATGAGCTATGAAACCTTGGATCCAAACATAGCTGATGTTCCGTCTGTTGTTATAGAAACCAATTTCATCATCATTATTTTGCTTTTAATAACGTGCTTGAACTCAACATAATTATCTTCTTCTCTTGATTCTTCTTTGTTATTTGTGTCCTCGAAATATCTTTGCTTACATGGCTCACTTGAGCTATCCCACATGCATAGTCCTATTTAAACCAATGATACATGCATCATTAAGTATTTTTTAATCATTAGCAAGTATAAACTTTGTTTTTTCTCTAAAAATATACGTGCTATACAGCTTGCTTCTTTGGATTGTTTTTGAGGGGGACACTTCCATCCTTCTTTTGAAGAAAAATGTCATTATAAATACATCAGCAGTCTTGAAAGATGCTTCAGTAGTGATGTGCAGTTTTTCTTAACATATTTTTAAGAGAAAGGTCTCGTTTTTCTTCTGGAGACCACATAGACTTTATTTGAGGAGTACTACTTTTGGAAAAAGTCTCATCTGATTTTCCACACATTATGATATTAGACTTTATCCTCTCGTTTCCTTTTCTTTTCTTTCCCAACCTTGCCTTTCCTCATTAGTAAGATACAGTAGGTGCTTATATTTTCAGCAACTCACTTCCCTGCATTCTTTCAAAACAACGTATTTATTTTTACTGTTTGAATGCAGAGGTCCATGAATCACAACTGCATGTCCTTTGCTTAAATTGAAGCTGATATTCTTTCTGTCTCAGGTCTTCATACATTTTGTTTTATTTTTCTCTGTATCTCTTTTTTCCTTCCCTACTGGCCGTTCTCATTCCACTCTCCTGCTGACTACTGGGCTACCTCCAATCAGGATTGCTTTTCTAAGCCATATATAAGAATTTTCTTACTTTTCTTGTCTACTGAAGGGATTCCCAGGGAGAATGTGAAGAAAGGAAGGAGATCATGAGTTTTCATCTCTCTTCTGCTCTTCATTGTCCCTTACATTGAGTGGATAACCATTCCAAACTTTTCAAACTACAGCAGTGATGGCTAGAGAGTTACACTCTTCAAATTCATGCAAGTTTTAAATTAATTGTTATCATGGAGACTTGACAAGCTGGTGGGTTTTTTGAAGGGCGGTGGTTGTAAAAGAGGGAAGAGATTAAGCCTGTGTTAAACTATATAACAATAAACATTTTAGTATCACATAAAGGATTCATTTCTCACTGTTTCTCACGGTGATCTAAACACACTTTATCCCTCTGATATGTCTGAGAATAGATCAAACTTTAATTTGGCACTTATACTATGTACTCATCTGGAGTGGGATTCACTTCATCTAGCTTCAGTTTTTTAAAGCCTTAGTTCGGAAGAAAAGAATTACCCACTATTGGTTTCTGATGATTATATTAAAATCCATCTTTGGGTTTTTACCACACTCTTCCTTCCTTCCTGTCCTTTCCATCCTTGGACAATTAATTTTGACCTAAGTATTGAGGGAAAAAAATTAAAATTCCCTAAACTTTTTTGATTATGTCTAAAAAATATACAAATAATTTTGAGTGATTATTATCGTGATTGCCAAAGGCTCAATTGTACTATATATCTCCACCTGAAATAACATCTGGGTTGGGAAATCAGTGGGTTGACAATATTGAGATTTCATAAAAGCATATCAATAAGGTTATCAACAGCACTTGAACCAGATCCAGAGTTGAGGTACCCAGTGACCAAACAAAAGCCCAATAAAAGTTCTATGATTCTAAACACACTCTGCTATTTCTGCCTCACACCAGTCCAAAGTACTTGGCTGCTGCTTCTTTTGGTTATGTCTGGCTGAGGTGCACGGCAGCTGCTCTTGCCCAGTGCAAGGAATAGATGGCCATGGGATAGCAGAACGCCATCAGCTGGTAGGATCACTCTTTCGCTCTGTGGTAGGCAGAGTTTGAGCAGCATTTGGCTACTCAATCACAGAATCATAGAATCATTATGGTTGGAAGAGACCTCAAAGATCATCAAATCCGACCGTACACCCGATGCCACCATGCCCACTAAACCCACTAAACCATGTCTTGAAGTGCCACATCTAAAAGTTTTTTGAACATCTCCAGGGATGGTGAGTCCACCACCTCCCTGGGGAGCCTGCTGAAGGTTCATTTTCTGCCTGAACAACCAGCTCCTGCCTTCTCCAGGGAAACACAGTGAGCCAAATAGGAACAATCTCTAAGCTGGATCTGCACAGAGATTGCACATGGTTATCTAAGACATAATATTTAAGGAGCTCTACCATGTTAAACTCCAGTAACTCCAGTTGCTGGCGGCAGCCATTCTATATTTAGAACTGCTCACTACTGTCAGGACTGGAGGTTTTTCTCATTATGTTGGCAATCAAACCTTTATGCACCTGAGAACTTGTAAGATACGTATATAAATACCCACTTTCAGATTTTAGATATTAATTTCAACACCTATAAATGTGAATTACATAGGACTTGGGGGATTGCATTTTCTTTTGGCTCTGAATCAAAATGGAATTGATTTAGAGGGGAAGAAGAGAATCGTTCAGTCTCTGACAGTTCTACCGCAATACAAATAAAATATAAATGACTGTACACAACTTCCTTATTCAAATAGTCAAAAGAGTTTAATTTTGCTGGCAAAAATCCAGTTCTCAATTACATAAATGGAACCCAAATCAATTTTAATAAGTTGAAATTTAAAGACCTGATCCATCTCTGAAATAAATGCTAGTCACATCGCTGGCTCAAAAACTTCATTTTAGCAAACAAAGCAACTATTAGGAAGGAGAGAGCACAACAGCTTTACAAAGTACATGTTCATTTCAAAGTTTTACTTCGATGTGCTCTCTTAGAGCAGCTGATCAGGGATTCTGAAACTTTTCAGATTTTCTCTGTAAAGGTGTACTTAGAGTATGAGAGATCTCACTTCATTTTTATTAGTTTCACATGAAAATTATACACATATTTTTCACAAGTAGATGGAGCACAGTGAAATTGGCCTACTCATTTAAGCATGAAAATCTCTGCTTTCTATTTTTTTAAAACAAGTATAGCTATGCTCTTTGAAAAGAAAACTTAACTCTCCATTAATATTTATGTTTCCTTTGATATTTAACAGGAATCTCAGAGGGAATAAAATATTTTTTTTTTTTTTTTAAATTGCTGTTCTTTTCTGGAGTATTCAGTTATGTGTCCAAAATCATTGCAGCTTGCTTTTAGAGAATAAATTAGTATATTTTGGTAGTATATAAGTGTGTGTATATGTGTGTGTATGCAGAAAACTAGAGGAATGATACACTAATTTCACTCACTGTGACACACTGCTATCCAAAGAATCTTTAT
The DNA here is from genome assembly GCF_000690535.1 of Cariama cristata. NCBI lineage: Eukaryota > Metazoa > Chordata > Aves > Cariamiformes > Cariamidae > Cariama > Cariama cristata. Next base: position 33,057 of record NW_009635528.1, on the reverse strand, counting down.
TTCCTGAGAATGAATGTCAGGCATATGTACATAAATGTCTTTGGATTCCTGGTAGTTATAAAAACCAAGAGCAACTTGTGCTGAGACAATTCATACTAAGATTTTATGTTCACTGAGCACAGTTCAAAATGCATATTAACAACAAGGGCTTTGTCAGAATGACAAATATACGTGCACTTTTTGTGAACCTGGAAAGGAATTTAGAATGAAAGCATCTTAAATGAGATATCTGAACACACCATGGCTTGCCAGTTCGTCAGTTCAATCATGTTTACCCATCCTCTAGCTCCTTGAACTGCTCTCCCACTAGGTGAAAAATGGTAACTTTACTGCACCTTCAAGGGAACAAGTTCTTCCACACAGCATGCAGTCAAACTATTTGGGTTCATTAATGGCACAAAGTAAATTTTGTCTCTAGCTACTATTTATTCAAAGTCAAGGCCAATCCCTGGCCCTCCTGCAATAATTCTCTTCTGATGCAGTGGCGCAAAAGTACCCCAGACTTTCTTTAAATAGACAATGCAGGAATGAGATTTAAATTGGAACTGCAGGGTTTTGAACTATTTCAAACTAGGACCACATATTTAGATGTCTAATTAGGAATTTAAGATTCTAATTTCAAGCACTTGTAATTCAACCTCTTGTGTCACAATGACTTTCAGAACAATAGACTACCAGAGGTACACTGTTTTACATGAAATGTATGAAGTTAAAAATAATATTCCAAAAGTAATTTCAGATTTCCAAAAGTAATTTCAGGTTTTCTCAACATGTTTATCTATCTTCCATTCCTTAACTAACCATCATTAAGACACAAATAAGCATTTAAGAGCTGTCGGACAAGCTATTCAGCTGCCATTTATCCATTCCTGTCTTTAATTCTAACGTATTACTGGAGTTCCTTTTACTTCTTAATTGGTCTCCGAAGTGCAGCAGAGCTGCTCCCATACAGCTGCTGCTGGGATGAGCACTGGCTTAGAAAGCTGGCTGGACAGGTAGAAGACTTTATTCTTCTGACTACCTTCGGGATAATTTATCGCCTAACAATATCTACGAAAAGGAGGTAGCACTTACAAAACTCCAAGTGGATACACTCTCACATTTTTCCTAACTATGGAAAAGAACCCATAAAAAAGCACAGGAGCCTTGCAATAAGTGCTCATTTCTAAATAACACCTGTTTAATTTGAGATGTATAAGTACTTAGGCTTTGTCCATTAATGATGGCAGATAATTATGATGCTATTTTGAAGGTAAAGGAGATAACCAAAATTTAGTTAAGATATATTTTAGGTTCAATCATTCAGCTTTATAAAAGAAAGGTCGTGGGAAAGCAGATGATAAACATTCACAGACACTTTCCTGGGATAAACTCATTCAGACTTTGATATTGTAATATGAAATTAAAGAACATAAAATAAATAGCATTTAGGAAAAAACACCTGTTCATTCCTGTAAGTTAGAAATTGAAAGATCAAGCCAATACTTTTATTAGATGCTTTAAACATTGCAATTGTATTACAGTGCTTGTTTATTCTGAATAGTTGAAATTCAACAAAGGCACCCCAGGTACTGCTTTTGTTATACATTTCTAACTTCTAAACTCTGTACACTTAAACAAAATTTTAATGTTTGATTTACAAAAACATATTTATCTTTAGAAAATATCTACTTTTTCAATACAGATATGCTTTATGCTGATAAGAAGAGAGCTTCTACATCTTGAATTTCAGCTATGATGTAGCTCATTACATTAGCACAAAGAACTCAGGAAATATATTACTAAAGTGTATTCAGCCATGGCTACAGATTTGATAGTGCCTACCCTGTAGAAGATCCATCATTCAAGAAAGGTCTAAAGGGACAAACTTCAATGAAATTAAATTCCTAAAATAGAGGCATACTCTTATGCATCCCAATATTGGATGCAAAAATGCGAAGGAACACTGAATTGAGCACTCTTCAGCAATCAGTATTTTTAGTTCATGCCTCATAAATCTAACAAGTAGGCCTAAGAAAACCATATTTAATGCTTTAGGGCTCATGGGGCTGTTTCAATATAGCATTTAAGTCTGTTCACTTCATTTGCAAGATTATGAGACAAAATATATATGGGTACTTTTCAATGGAAAAGAGTTAATTTGAAAATATTTGGTGAAATTTAGGATTGATTTATAGTAAATCACAAATGTATGGAAGAAATGATTAATTTATCTCTTTTTAAAGATGGTCAGTTCAGGTTAATACACAGTGATACTTTATCAGAAATGCACTTTTCTACAGAAAAAAGAGACATGCTGACGGTTCTTGACTGAGCTAGTGTATCAATAGTTTTTTTTCCATAATCAAGCAACCTTTTTCAGTTTAAAACCTGCTTTTTATGACATAAAAGAAAGACTAATGTTTCATTTGCAACAACAAAATAACATTTTAAAATACATGTGTAAAGATATCGTATTCAGCCTTGGAGTGCACCATCTTTTAGCTAAGTGTTAGAAAACAGAATCAGATTACATGCACTAATTGCCCCATTCAAGTAATTGATTAACTATGGGCTACAATGTTGCATTACAGAAGGCTTCATTTGGTAGAGTTGTCCTGAATATACATAACTAAACCATTTCACATAATACAACTTGTTGTTATACAGGTTAAACTATGTAATTTTTAATACTATAGGAAATATAGGAGCTGATTCTTTTTATATTCTTTTGCTTTTGTATAGCTAAAAGGATGCAATATTATATGGACACTGGGCAGAAATCCTTATCTCAAAATCATTAACTATAAGTCTAGGAGTTGCAGAGTCTTGTCTGTTTCTCTGTGATACTCCTGGATCTCGAGTGCTGTAGTGTTCATAAGGAGGAAGGCAAGAAATTAAAAATGCTTTTGCAGTTAACCTTAAATCAGGTCCTCAGGTCACTGCAGTCTATTGTGGTAGCTTAGAGAAACCCAAGATGTAGATAGAGGTTAGCAGAAAAAGGGTGAATAGAAGGTTTTTCTCACTAATTAAAAATAATTTTTCCTCTTTTTCCTTTTTTCTTTCTCTGTCACACATTTATATATATATACATACAGGCACATTCTCCCCTTTGTGAAATGAATAAAACATACACAATACATTGGCAATCATTATGCCATTATTATGGAGTGGGATTTGAAATAAAACAGTTATTTACACATTTGAGATACATCTTTTATATGATATATAAAACCATTCTCATAAATCATGTCAGCAGAAACTAACACAGATGGCCAATCTGTGCATCAGGTAATATATACTTATGCATTTTACTGTTGCTCTGCATGCACATCTACAAAATCTGTCAAAATCTCCAATTCTGGAGATACATCATGATGAACTTATATTCCTCTACTCTTCACTTTTTTTTCCCCCCATACTTTTCCTAATTTAACTTGGGTTTCTTTTCTTGGGAAGAAATGTCACTGTACTATATCACAATCTGTGGTTTCCAAATTAGGATGACTATACTCTCATCTAGGAGCTTTGTTACACACACGCAGAAAATGTGTCTTTTCCTAATCTCTCATAAAACATATTTAACATGCATTCTCTGAGAAAAAAGATTTGCAACACTGATCAACTTAATTACAAGAATAGTGCTTGACTACTTTGATCCTTTAATGTTGTATAACTCTTTATGGAGACCCCATGGATAAGTACAGTTTTTACAGGCTACTGTCACCAAAGATGAGGGGAAATAAGGTAAAGTTGGGTGATATAGTCAATGGTTAAATATCTGTGGCAAAAAAATGGGGAAAAAAAGTCTGCCAACTAAAATTGGCATACTGATAATGAATATTTTTGAAGTTCTTCTAAAGTAGTGTATGACACCATTAGAATGACAGAAACACGGGTGATCTAGAAAAACGGCTGGATATTCAAAAAACAGGTTAGAATTTTTAGGGAAATGAGTGGTAAAACAAAGTCAGAGGACTGGATAACAAGATTTTTGGAGAATGATATTGAGAATGAAGGAAAAGATGCTAAAAATATCTTGGCTGACACAGCATAGCTGTTTTAGAGAGAAGCTGAGGACATTGAAAAGAAATTAGGTAATTTCTGGATAGTGCTAGAGAGCTGCAGGATGTTAGAGGAAATAAGTTGGCAAAGGTTTTTACAGTTGTGCAAAGCTAGCAAGAAGGTTAGAATTTTAATATGAAAGGATACTTGCTGGAATAATCCCTCAAAAAACCCTGAAGTGAGAGATTTACATGAGTAGTAAAGAGAAGGCTACTGTTTCAGTACTAAATTATTTTCTTTCTTCTAATTATTATTTTTCCTTAAGAAATAAATGCAAAATTGAGCAACATCGTTCAGGTGATAGAGTATAAGTGTTTTTTCATCCTGCAAAATACTGTATGATCCACTCGACTGTATATTTTATATGCAATGAGACCTTTCAGCACTTTTAGCAGACTGACCTCATGACTTATTCCTTAGTGCAAATTGTCTGGATCTAACACAAAATGCTAATCACCATGTTTTAACTTTTCTCCATTTTTGTTATGTTGAGCTATGGAGCAGTCTGGATCTGTGTTATGGTCTAGATAGGTGGTCTGTGTGATGAGTAGGGAACTGGCTGGCAGGCCACACCCAGATGGTGGTGGTAAATAGCTCTTTTTCAAACTGGCAACCTGTCTCATGTGGAGTACCCCAGCGATTGACATTGAGTCCAATGCTGTTTAATATCTTCATAAGTGATCTGGACGACGAAATCAAGTGTACCTTCATGAAGTTTGCTGATGACACCAAACTGAGTGGGGAAGTGGACACTTCAGAAGGGAGAGTCACTCTGAAGGGAGACCTGGATAAACTGGAAGAGTGGGCTAAAAAGAACCTGATGAAGTTCACCAAAGATGAGTATAAGGTCTTGCACCCAGAAAAACAAAATTCAGAAGTGCAACACAGGCTGGGATCTACCCAGCTGGGGAGCAGTTCTGTGCAAGAAACCCAGGGGTCTTGGTGGACAACAAGTTCAATATGAGTGAACAGTGTGGTGCTGCAGCAAAGCAAGCTGACAGGACGTTGAGTTGCATCAATAAGGGTATCACCAGCAGAGATAAAGAAGTCATCATCCCAATCTATTCAGTGCTTGTCAGGCCAAACATGGAACACTGCATTCAGTTTTGGCCCCTGCTATGAAAAAAAGATGTGGACAGACTGGAGAGGGTCCAGAAAAGGGCCACAAAGATGATCAAAAGACTGGAAAACCTACCATATGAGGAAAGGCTGAGAGAACTGGGTTTGTTCAGCCTTGAGAAAAGAAGGCTTAGGGGACAATTTACCACCATGTTCCAGTATTTAAAGGGTGACTATAAGCAAGATGGAGACTCCCTTTTTACAGACGGTCACATGGAAAAGACGAGGGGTAATGGGTATGAGTTACTCCTGGGGAGATTCCAACTGGACAGAAGAGGAAAAATTTTCACAGTGAGAACAATCAGCCATTGGAATAATCTCCCCAGGGAAGCAGCTGATTCCCCAACATCGAAGACTTTTAAGATTCAGCTGGACAGACTGGGTCATCTGTCCAGACTGTGCTTCTGCCAACAAAGGTTGGACCAGACAATCCTTGAGGTCCCTTCCAACCTGGTATTCTGTGATTCTATAAATCTATGAAATCATGACTGGTAAAGTAATGAGTAGGAAAAACACATACTTGAAGAAAAAAGGAAGTCCTTAATGAATGATTGATTGGCTATGATGAGCTGGGTAGAAGTTTATTTACTTCAAACTTGTGAAGGGGCTTTTGAAGCGATGAGAAAGAGAGGCTGGAAACCCAGAGTGATGGATCACACAGCCAACTATACACACACACAATGGTCTGTCTAATATCAAAATCTCTGATTCTCAAAATCATTCCTAGGTGTTTGAGAGGAAATTGAATTAAATGGATCAAACACCACTTTTTTTTCTTGCTTTCCTGCCTGCCTGTCTTTGTTGCTTCCTCCCCTCAGCAAATATGAGTTACTGAAATGGTAAAATAAAAGGAAGCAAGGAGATATAGTCTGGTAAAGGAAAGTGTGAATTATTTTACAAAAGTCTATTTGCTACCTGGGAAGATCATTCATTTCTTGTATAATGTTGGTTTTTTTTTTTTTCATTGCATGCATGCATGTCTGTGTGCAAATGTGCACATATGTGTTTACTTTTAATAAGCAGGTTAAATACATTTTTCTTTACCAAGAAAGGTCTAGATTGTAATTTTTTCCTGCTTTCTTATCTCTCCAAGTTTATTTAACAAAATTAATTTTGTTAGAGATTAAGTTGATATTCAGAAGCTCAGTCTTCTTTTTTCAAACAAATTTTCAGATTCATTCATTTGTTTAGATAGATTATCAAATTTTGAAAGATACAAAGCAAAAGGTTATAGAATTACACCAAACTTACATGTTAATGTATAATAATGAGTATAATAAATACAAGAATAAGACTCAGGACAATAACAATAATCAGGATTTGGGACTTTGGGGAAACTATACCAATAAATGCTGCAGACTGATTAGGTCAGTGGACAAGAAATAATAAAAAATATTGTATGCATTACATAAAATAGTCATGCATCGTACCATTCCCAGCCAAAATTAACGAGTTATTGTAAAAAAATTATTGAAATCACTAGTCCAGTTTGTAGCTGTAGTTGAAAAGTTAAACAGGATAATAGGATGAATAAGCAAAAGTATGTAACACAAAAGAATCATTACTTATATGTAAGGAGTTGGTTATGTTTAACATTTATTTAGAACAATATGCTTAGTTACTTCCATTCACCTTTTCACAAGGACGTTACTGCTCTGGACAGAGAATAATATAAGGTGACAAAAATACAATTCAGCAGTCTATACGGTAGTGGAAATTGTGTATTTATTTTCTTTAGGTGATCTAAATAGTGGCATTCAGAGTAATGAATTTTTGATATAGTGAAATATCAAACTGTTCAGACTGAAGAAATAACCAAAAATAAATGGAACAGTCAAAAAGAGGAAATTCAGACAGAGACTAATTCACTTATGTAGACAAAAATATAAACTATGATAAGAAATAGACCAGTGAAGCAAAAAACATAAATAAAGGGAAGAAATAGCCAGAGATTCATATTTTCTGAAGTGAAGGAAGATATTAAAGGACACAGAGAAAAGCTGAAATACGAGATTTAGATAAAGGAAATATTTCTTTTGAGCTTTAATGTGTTTTGTATGTTTACATCTTTATGCAGCGTACCTAGATTATCTTCATTCTCTGCTTTTAAAATTTGAATAGTCAATATCTGTTTTATAAGAACCACTTGTTCAAAAGAACAACAAATTCAAAATTAAAGGCTCACTTGATGCCACGTGTATGTTTTACTTAGAACAAGCATTTACCTTTGGAAATAGGAAGTCCGACTGTGATGTTACTAGAGGAGAGGAAGACTGCAGGAAAACTGGATCAATTCAGTACTATTTTATACCACATGTGAATTAAAGAGACAGAAGCAGTTGTAGTAGGATTCATTTGACCAAGTAAAGACATTTAAAGTGTAGGCACATAAAGTTGGTTGGGATGAATTCTGCTGCAGACTTAAAAGAATTTTTTCTGAGGCTGGATTTTTTCTTGGACTTAGACATCTGAATCATGCTTGAGTTGCACTCCAGAACCTTATGTCCTTCTTAATTTGGACTAAAGTTTATTTTCTAAGCTCACAGATGACCAGAATTGACTTTAAGATATCTTCAATAACATGCTTCCATTACAGGAGAAGGAAATTTGTGGAAGAATGAAGATGATGTTACAAACAGGAATGTCTGTTAAAGTAGGGTGAAAAGAAAGGATCTGAAAAGCATTAGGGATGTTGGAGCATTGATACAAAGCAAGGGAAAGTTTTGTTATGTTTTTAAAATCCAAGATCATTGCTATGGAAAAGAAAAATCCCAAGAATTTTTTAGATGATTTGTTAAAAAAGATAAATACAGTAGCTGCAGTTAATTTGTATCAGAGATCAAACACAAATAAAGGAATAAAGTAGAATACCCGGCATTTGCAATGTTTACAAAGACTCCAGGGAAAGTTCAATGCAGTAAGTGGCTAATGCCACCTAGTTAATATCTGTGCCAGTTATTCTTTCTGTTACGAGTTGAAATTTATTTTCGTCATCAAACTCAAAGAGAAGAGTTCTCTGCTCTTTTGTTGAATTCAAAAGCTTCGGATATGATGAAAGAAAAAAAGAAGGATTTCTTTTCCTCAGGCTCTAAGAATGGTAGCATTAGAACAGTAAGTATAGTTTGTCCTGAGGCAGACCTTGTACCTTATTATATGTCACTAAGTATTCACTTCTTACAGCAAAATGATGGCAATTGCTTTTATACTTCTGAATCTGAACTTTGGACTTCATTTAGATGGATAGAAGTACTTTGTACAAATTAAACCGAGGAATGTGTACACCTTGGAATTCTTTGTTTACCAGATTTCACACAGACTCTTATATCATGGAAGAATCCTTTTCTATTCTGTGCAGTATAGCTAATTTCTTGTCTTATGGTCTAATTCAAAGACAAGGAGTATTTTCATTTACTCTAGGCAGGTTGTTAGTGCACAGGAAAGCAGGTGATGTGTATGAGCAAATCCGTTATAGAATGAATTCCCTGCATATTTAACCATTTTTATACCTTAGCATATCTACTTAAAGATGTAAGGATTTCCCATAACTCTTTGTTGACAGAAAGTAAAGTAAGTAACTATGTTGAAAAATAGTACTGTGAATCATCTAAAATTAAGCAGAAAACAAGAATGTGGTCTCTGTGATTTCAGAAGGCACAGCAAGGTATAAGATTTTGTTAATAAGAGAAAAGTCTAATAATAAAAAAGTTGAATACTTTGAGTCAATAAATTACTCATCACAAAAGAATTAGACTATAATGAATTTTTTCTTTTTTTTTTCTGATTTTAAGAGGGTAAATTGATGATTTTTTTTTCTATGCTATATCTCTTAGTCAGCTCTACAGACACACCTACACATCATATGGTGCACATTTCAGTAAACCATGATTTTTCCCCCTAAATCTAACATTGCTTTCTGTCTTTGATTTTCAGTAATATGGAATAGACAGGATTACTTGTATGACCTATGTAAATCAGGACTTTGAAATAGATATTTGAATAGGTATATTTTCTTTTCATTGGCCAGACTGAATTATTTCACAGTGATTTATCTGTTAACCTTCTGGTTATTTAAAAGATTTATAAAATACATGTGTATGTATATAGGTATATATTTTAAAATATTTTATATATGTATTTGGCAAAAATCCAGCCTTTTATCTGGAAAAGAATATTATATACACTCAAACCTTATAGTCTAACTAAATGGAAATTATTAGTATATATTAGAACTTATAGAATTTGGAGAATTCTGATGTCATCGACCTCTTTATTCACTGGATGAAAGTGGCATATTAAGTATAATGCCCTGCTATCAACACTTTATCTGCTGCCTCTAATCAGGAAGCGGGCAAATGGGCATGAATTGTACCTGATCTTCAAAAATAACCACTTTCAACCTGAGAAGCTAGTCTCTAGAACAAACAAGACAGATTTTCCAAAGAGCACTCAGTAGCTTCTGGTTAGGCATTTCATTGGAGTGGACACCTTTTTCAAAGAAAGAGACCTCTTGTATACTGAGGACTCCTGTAAATCTGACCATTAAATTTTGATTCCTTAGAGTTGCTCTTTCGAGAAAAACTGCAGTGATGAAGAGGATGACTGAGGGAGAAGAAATCTTGGGGATTGTGATGCTGAACTCATAAAAATCCTATATATATATTGCACAACAGTTATCTGAACGGGATTCAGAAGGAGTAGACTAGATTGTCCTTCAAGCAGGACATATTATTTCTGTTCAAACTAGTTATTTCTTACCTTCTTCCCTCTCAAAATGTTTCTTTTCTATTCCACTGTGTTACAGATGTGAAAAATACTTCAATACAATTACTTAAGTGTTCAGATTATAGAGATGAAATTGAATCTGATATTCTGACCAGATTATGTCAATATGACATGTCACTGTAATAAAACTAATTTGGCAAGGGATTGATTGGGGTTTTCATTGTGGATACAGCAAAAGGTCTGTCTTAACTGGAAAGAAAAGGTAATCTAGCTAATTTTTAAACTGCTAGGACACTCAGTAGGATGCCCTATATCAGTTTTGACCTCTAAATATATAAGTTTATAAACATGTCGATCAATGTGCTATCCATTAAGCAGACTGCACTCTGAAAGTCAAATTTCAAAGGGTTGCTAATCTTGGGTCATCCTTTCCATTGCTTATCTTGTATCCCTTTCCCTCCTTTATCAGAGTTTTAAATAGATATCAAACCATTTTTGAGTGGTGATTCAAGTATATCTGCTATTTTACTCACTAATCAACCTAGACAGTTCAAGTATCACTAAATGAAAAACATTCTTTTTTTTAACAAACTACTGTGAAACTATAAATTTTTTTCATTCTAATTTAGAAATAGGCATGTCCTAATTTCTCTTTATGAATATGGAAAAATGGTATTGCAGTGTAACAGATAAATGTGGCAGTATACTATACTCAAAGAGTTCAAATTATTTGCAATAACAGAACAAAACAAGTCTTGTATCTAACTGTTAAGATTACTTCTATCTCCATTTTTCTATGCTGTTATAGATTGCAACACTGTTATGACCAGTGTTATCTGATAGAGTTTCTTCGAGGGGTTAACCCTATTACCCATTCTAACCAGTTTCGGTCACTGGGAACTCATAGAAGTCTTCTCAGTATCTCAAAATTCTCCTCCACAAAAAATTTTGTGATAGCACTGCTATTTCTACAGAGAAT
>NW_009635528.1:0-22162 GCF_000690535.1 Cariama cristata | reverse complement strand
CCTGCTGGATACAGGCAAATGCAAGAATGCTGAGAATAGGCAATTTGATAATTAAACTTATAAATATATTTTTTTTAAAATTTTGCTTTAGAATATCAAATTAGTTCCTGGTTCATCTTTACTGAAGTCAAAACAAATTGCTTCTTTCTCCGTATTTTCCTCTAACCAACTGATCCTTTTTTCATCTCAGAAAATAGGACTTTTGATTACAAATTAATTCTTAATTTTTCTTTTTTGTTTTAGCTTTTGCTGTTTGCTGAAAGATAACTACAATTAAAGCATAAGCAAGGAGACTGTGCACACTGTAATTGCAGTCCTCTTCAGACTTCTGTTTTATTCATAACCATCTAGATATTTCATTAGTTTGCATTCTGACAGTTTGACAATCTCTGTTTCCACCTCCTCCTTTAAAAGTGAATGCTTTTCTCATTAACTTAAGGTAGAGAAGCTCTCTTCCCCTAGGTCCCTGGCAGTTTTCAGAAATTAGCTGAACTACATACAGTTCTGACCCATGCAATAATTACTACTGAAAATAATTAACTTTCAAATAAAAAGTTAGAGGGTTATTTTTTTAGGTGGGGTTTTTTTTGCTTGTTTTATTTAGGAAGTCCTGATCTCACAGATCTTGTAAAAGTCAAAAGATACACAACAGAAAAAAGAAGGTAATAATTAAGATTTTTAGTAAAGGAATGTTATTCTTCTAAATAAACAAATATATTCACATTATCTTTGCTGTTACCTTTGCTATTATTGAAGTCTTCAGGCTTTTGTGTGTTTGGTTTTTTTTGGTTTTGCTGTTTTTAGTTTTTTTTCACAGTGCAGAAAAAAGATACCATCATCAGATGCTTTTTTAAAAGAATTCACATGGACAGCACCTTTTTTCAACAATGTTCTGACATTCTGTGGTGCATACTAACAACCAAACACCACATTGTGACCCTCTTAGTACATGTTCTTGCGGATTCGTCTATTCTGTATCACTGATGAAAAAAAATCCCAAAAGCCTAGTCAGTGCATCCTGTCACATAGACCTATCCTCTGCTTACCAAGGTCAAGATATTGTGAAACTTAGACAAGGTCTTACTCAGTGTGTGGGTTTTTAACCTGAAGTTCAATGTTCTAAACTACGACACTGCTTCTTGAAAAATATTGACCTATTTCAATGCTTTAACTATTGTAAGAAATATTACTAGTGAAATAAACTGACCACTGGATTCTTAGAATCATATTAATCCCTGGAACTTCAGTAAAATATGGAAAAAACAAACGCGAACAAACAGAAAACCCAGGAAACAGCAACACCTAAACAAGAAAACCTCTGAGACATCAGCAATTTTTTTTTTCTTTTTTAATATAGCGTTCAAGATATTTTTTCTGCTCTGTTGAGTTTTTTTAACAACACATTTAAAAAATGTCTGGATTATTATGGTTGTTGTCATTGTATTATTATTTTTTATTGTTATTATTATTATTATTATGGTCTACTGTCATGTCACTTACTGCATTTGGTTTGCAATTTTGTAAAGTAAAAATGTAGGGTCTTTTGTTGTGCTACCTGAGTATGTAGGTTTAGTTCACTTTTCTTTAGTTTGTTCTACCCAGAAGCAAGGCTTTGAAATCTGGCTATGTCCTTTATGTTTGTGCTACTGTTCACAAGTCTGTTAATGAAATACATTGGTTCCAAAGGAAAAAAAAAAATGTTTTAAGTGATTATTATGTGTAGATACCTATTGTTCTGTATTCTTTACAGGTATACCTACCTTATAATTAATAACTGGGCCAAATCGTAACTTTCAGATTATTCGTTACAGATATCAAAATTGAAAAAGCCTTTTTGGACATGTGACATAATCTAATTAGATCTCAATGGCCTATATCAATAAATTTTTGCTTAGTGTAAAAAAAAAGATGAAGAATAACATGGATTTTTTTATCTCTAATATATTGTGGCTGTTCAACCAGATGACTAGACAAAGATCATATGCTGGAGATTTTATGTTTCTCCTGCTATCAAGAAGAAGTTATGTTGAAGAGCATTGATTAAAGTCCTGGCTTCTATCATTTTGAATCAAAATAAAGTAATAACTTTAAAGATTGAGTTGTTACTCATGTTAATCCTCTTGAAATAGTATGCAGGTCTTCGTCAGATTCCAATTTCAATTTTTTTTCTTTTCACATTTATGGATAATTTGAAATAAAAAGCTAAAGAAAAAAAATTGATTGTTGGTGTACTGTTCGTCAGCTAGATAGGTGACCTTGTTATAAAAGGAAATATACATCTGTAAAAGGAAATATACATGCTTCAATGTTTGAACTCACCTAGACACAATTTATTCTAAGAGTGTGATCATATGATGTCTGTCACAATGTAACAGGATTTCAAATTAAAAGTTTTATTTAAGAAACTTCTTTCAGTTCATACTTCAGCAAATAAGATTATAGGTATATCTGGTGGAGTCTTTTATACTAGATTCTAGATATAATTTGTTGGTTTTTGATGTGATAATCTATATTTTAAGAAATACTGGATAGGTTAAAAAAAATAATTTGTAGTGTCTTCAGTACAACTAAGGAATTTTAAACCCCAAAATGTGCAATACACTTCATGTTATGTAAAACTGATTGTTTAATATGTTTAAGAAGATTGCAAGCACATCTGAGAGTCTCAATTACATAGAGATTACACTGAGAACTATATACTGATCTCACCATGAAACCTTCAGCGGTTCAAAAGACAGAGGAATTAGGCCAGCATTAACTCTTAGAAATATAACCATCAATGTACTGTGTTTATTTCCAATGTCTGAAGTAACTGTGGGAAAGCTTCAGGTTTTTACAGGTATTTTGCTTTGTAATGTATTTCCAGAGATACCTTATGGAATCTAACAGAGGCTTTTGTCATCTATTCATTCTTTTATTGAAAGCTCGAAACATCTTTTTTTTGCTTATTTGTTTGGTGGGGGGTGTTGTGTTGTTTGGTTTTTTTCAGTTTGGTTTTTGTTTTTTGTTTTCTTGTTGAGGGGATAACAGAAACCTACAGAAATATGGCAGAAGTGCAGTCAAATGGATAACACCTTCTTCATTAAGCACATACCTGATTGGTCATTTTTCAAGAATGTGCACATTTATGTTTAGAATTACTTGAATGAATTTTTCTGGAAATGAAAGGGGGATCATTGGGACAGTTAGAAAATGTGTTAATAATAATGGTGATAAGAAGAAAATACTTCTCTGCCAAAACCAAAGCTTTTTAATACGGAAATGTCAGATTTGATTTGTTTTTCCATTGAAAATTATATGAAAAAAAAGGACATACAGAAACACAACACTTTAATCAACAAAAGCTAGTGTTTACTTTTCACAAACTTTCCAACTTTTAAATTGAGACAGTAGGTTGTTGACTTCATAAAATTATTGGAATTCAAAGTGCTTCTGAAACTTTCACCCAACACCAAAGGAAAGGGAAAAAAAACAAACCTAAACTGCTCAGAATTAAAATGAGTACAATAGTAAATGTTTATTTAAGTAGTGTATGCATTTGTAACTCTAAAAAAAGAAAACCAAGTCATTATGAGGAACTATGAAGGGGCATTAACTGGATATTTTAATTTTAATATAACGCTATACTCTAAAAACAAAACAAAAATATGTTGATTCTGGTTTAGCATCTCTAATCAACTGGGATGAAGAGACTCCTCCTGCCCTGTATAAACAAGTTACAAAATGTCATTTTCCCATGGTATTATTTTCCTTGTTGTTCTTTTTGATGCAAGAAGAATGTCAGATATCTTTACACCAGTTAGAAATACCATTCAGTATCTGAGACGAAGAAAAGCTAAGAAAATGTGAGGTCTGAAGACTCTGGACTGGCGCCAGTTCTGCACACCAACAAGTAGCTCATTTTTAGCATGTTGGACAAAGATCTTCTTTCATGAAGAAGCAGTCTGTTACACCCTCCCCCGCTTTTCTAGCTAAAAATCCCCTAACACATCACTTTCACTGACTGTTCAACACAGTGTTATGTCATGATGGATACCAAGAAACCATAATCAGCTTCTTTCATTATAACTTCTTGTCTGTCTGCAACGTAAGGCACAATAACTTTAAAGATTATTTTGACAAATGGCTGGGATAAATGATTAACCAGTGCCCTACTATTCCTTTAAATGGTAAATAGAATACAAAGGCAGTGCAAAACTCTAAAACCTCACAGATCACTCACAAATCTCAAAGTAATTACGAAGTTGTGAAATTCATTGTCCCATGGAGGCAAAGACAATTTAAAAAACTGTGACTGCAAAAACTGATGAAATTAAACAATATTTTCTTTTTCTCTTTAAATTCTGGTCAGTCTTATAATTTGAACAGTACCTGCAACAAAAACTGAGAAGATAATCAAATGCCAACAATTTTATAGCTATAATGTTGATGCTTTTCCCAAGAGCACAAGGAGGATTGTGGCTCTATTGTATATGGTGCTGAGCAAACATAAAAAGTACAGACTTTGCTCTCACGGGCTTACAAATTATTTTGTATTTCTTTTTATTCCTGTATACTGTTACAGATATTTTTCGCACTGAGCTGCTTATTTTTTTACTTATACACTGAAACAAAAGGAATTAGCCATGCAAACAGACATACTGACAGTAAGGATACCGTTTAACACAAAATTTACTCACTGGAACTGAACCCAAAATAAATATGTTTCTTCCTCAAATAACATTTACAAAAGAGTAATTCTTTCTCTTCGTTGCTGCAAAATTTGCAGTCTACATGGTTATTAGGGCTACATAAACCTGAAGTATCCCTTCCTCTTAGGGTTGTAGAGAGTGTGAATGTCTTGTCTGCAGTTGCTGAGCACCTGGGCTATCAGGTGAACTGAAAAAGATTCATGCCTTCTGCTCCACAGTGGTGAGTATTGCATAGTAACATAATCAGCTAATGTCAGTCATGCCCTCTCCCACATTTGGTCAGTTGAAGCAATACATGTCACCTATAAAAAATAAAAATATGAAAGAGAAACTTGATATATTACTGTGTGTGGATAGGAGAAAGGGACTGGAAACAGACCTTTTACAATTCTATAAAGCCAAAATCTCAAAAACCAAGAAGTATCAGAGCTTAATACCAGAATACTCAAATGTCCGTTAACTCTGAATGATTCCGCATGACATGCCTTCAGTCCAAATTTTCACCATATTCAGCAGTTCATAACATTTTATTCGTTCAAAGAGCAGCTCAACCAGACCTCCTCTGTGGTTCACTTTTCTGTTCTGCTCTTTCTGCCCTTCTGCTCCTTGTACTCTTATTTTAACCCAGTCAGCATCTACTGCTTCTTGGCCCCTTGCATTTGAGTTTGCCCATTTGTCTTTTTCTCCTTCCCACCCACACTTTGCAGCTTGCTTAGTAGTAAGAAGATACTGAACATGATATAAAAATGATTTTTGGCTAAAGAAAGAACATCAGTGAAGTTTTGCTGAGCTCCATGACAGCTACTCAGCTTATGCCCATCACAGAGACATAATAGACACTGCATTCTGGCCCTGAAGACAAGTAAACACTGACTACTTTAACACTGTATGGTAGGTGGCAATGGACAGCACCTAAACCCCATCTGGTACTCAAGTGGCCCTTGCACAATCTTTACCATTTTCAATCCAAAGTATTGAAAAATTGTGAGGGCTGTGTTGCAAACCAAATTATGTTTATAAGGACTGAGACACAGCTACCTGGAGCATGATCTGGGTGAACTAGAGAATATGTAGAAGGTTTTGAAAATAAAACTTCCTGAAAACCAAATGTATGGACTCAACCATATTGCCCAATGAGAATGGTCTTGGATGCCTTTGAACCCTTGAGCTGTGCCTACGCACAATCTCAGAGATCACTTGTTGGTGTGAACCAAAATCATTACAGAGAGCATGTTAAAAATGAATGAAAACAGAATGAAAGAATGAGATCCACTACTCAACCTAGCCTGATGGGTTTGGTCGCTTTTTTTCTTCTTCTTTTTTTCTTTTTTTTTTTTTTTTTTTTACTGTATGTGTGCTCTTGTACGGTTGGATCAGAACACATGAGACAAGAGAGTACAGAAAGCACTCAGAGAATCATCTGACAGTTTTAAATATATTCCAGCTGCTTTACCAGAAAAAAAGTATTAGGCACCTTTCTGCCCATATCACCCCACTTTAATGTATCAAACACATTCATCAATCATTTGAGATTTTTGATTAGTTGCTTATGAGATTTTCTTAGCGAGAACACAAAGGCATTCTAGGAAGTAACTGAATTGTTTCTAATCGAACACTAAGAAAAAAAACCAGCAAAGATAAATCCCCAAAACTTTGATCAATTTTAAAAAGGACTTGTAGCAGGAAATGTCAGGCAGCCATATGTATTCATAGAATCATAGAATCATAGAATTATTATGGTTGGAAGAGACCTTAAAGATCATCAGGTCCAACTGTATGCCCAATGCCACCATGCCCGCTAAACTCATTAAACCATGCCTCAAAGTGTCACATCTAAATGTTTTTTGAACACCTCCAGGGACGGTGAGTCCACCACCTCCCTGGGGAGCCCATTCAAATGCCTAATGACTTTTATAGTGAAGAATTTCTTCCTAATATCCAACCTGAACCTCCCCTGACACAACTTGAGACCATTTCCTCTTGTCCTGTCGCTAGTTACCGGGGAGAAGAGACCAACCCCCACCTCGTTACAACCTCCTTTCAGGTAGTTGTAGAGGACAATAAGGTCTCCCCTCAGCCTCCTTTTCTCCAGGCTAAACAACCCCAGTTCCCTCAGCTGCTCCTCATAAGACTTGCTCTCCAGGCCCTTCACCAGCTTTGTTGCTCTTCTCTGGACACACTCCAGCAGCTCAATGTCCTTCTTGTAGTGAGGGGCCCAAAACTGAACACAGGTGGAGCCTGATCAGCACAGAGTACAAAGGGATGATCACTTCCCTAGTGCTGCTGGCCACGCTGTTTCTGATACAGGCCAGGATGCTGTTGGCCTTCTCTTTCTTAGGATATTGTTCCTGATTTAATGGTACTAAGAAGAATCCACATATTTTTATGCATACAAATAATATTTTGACTTATTATTAATAATAAGTAATATGTTGAATGTAAGTTAATTACTTCAGATCAGGGCTAAGAAAGTAAAATTTTAAAATTGTTTGTTTATTTAACTGAAAAGACAACCAGCTACTAGCATCTTCTACTTTATATCTAGTTTAAGTAGGTCATTATTTCCTTCTATGTGTATTTCAACCTTAAAAGAACAGGTAGATTGACTAATGTGTGAAAATAAGGAGATTCTGCAAACAAAATATTAGGAGGCCAGAGGTCTATTTAAAAAAAAAAAAAAAGAAAGAAAAAATAATACAATAGAGACTCTTGTACAAATAGAATATGATGTTACAGTTTATTAGAATGGTAAAGGCAACCAATGTATTGATTTTCTGCTTTGTTTTAAAATAGATAGTAGATGTTTTTTCTAGATATGCCTAGAGTTCTCTTTTTCAAGAGAGCTAGAACATCAAAACAAAACAAGTTTTTCTAGAATAATAGACAGCTATATGACAAAGAAGGAGTTGCAAAACTACAGACACATTCAAATCAAACAAGCAAGCAAGAATCTTTAGTTCTTAATGTAGTCTACTGCATAACCAGTTTATTCATTAACAGAGTAATTGTAAATGTTGACTTACATTTATTCTCATGTTATATTTGCTAGGTGAAAAAGGGTGATAGAAAAGGACAGAAGAGAGTTGTTTAAAGCTGCCTTTACAATCCCTGCATGGCTTTGGCCGTGTTCCAGATACATTGCAGAAATCTCAGAGCTGTTCCTTTTCTTTTTTTCTTTTTCCTTCCTTTTTTTCTTCTTCCTTTTTCCTTTTTGCCTTCTTCCTTTTTCCTTTTTGCCCTTCTTTTTTCTTGTCATCCTTTTTCCCCCTTTTTTCCTTCCAATGTCCTTTATCCTTTTCCCCTTTCTTTTTTTTTCTATTTTAACCTTCTGTTTCCCTTTCCTTTCCTTTCCTTTCCTGCCCTGCCCCGTCCTGCCCTTTCATCTCTTTTCTTTTCTGTCCTCTTCCTATTGCCATCATTCTGTGTGTTGCGTAGAGAACATATGCCCAGACGCAGACAGAATACAGTTTCATGATGCATAAAAGCTCTCACTCCCGCAAATGTCCCACTGAACTCACACTGGCACTAAGCAGTAATCCTCGTAGGCTCCAGCTATACCACCTTTTACAGCTTAGACATCTGTCACGGTGGAGAAAATCTAACTGAGGAAAGTTATTATGAAGATGAATTCCGTTTTGTCAGTATCTAAAGTCCCTAGATCAATGAACTAATGAAAATTTAGATTGACCAATGTGATCATAAATTACTTATCTCATTGTGGATTTTATGAATACTTAGGGTTTCTAACAGCTACAATTATTAAATATGGATCATTTTTCACTTTCCACTTTTTCCAATACCTATTACTAATTGTGTGGCAGGTAAACTGAGATGCTTTTAATAATGCTGGGTAAGCGGAGATTATTTGGGATGGATACATATGGATAAAATTGTGTAATTATAATGCTGAGTATGTAAATGTAGAGGTCACCAATTCCATTTTGGAATTAACGACACTTAAAATTTTGTATTGGAAATTAATCTTATTAATTTTAGACCTTTCCTGAACTGCCTAATTCTTGATGAAATTTCAGAGATATTTTGGACACAGACGCGGGACATGTCTGAAATTGTTGTAATTATTTGTTTCTATTCAAATTAGCTAAATAGTCTTGTTTTCAATGAGTCAGGCACCATTCAACCTTTCTAAATCGATTTCAAAATGGAGAAAGGAAACCCATTGGAAAAAAATAAACCTTCATAAAATATGCAGAGAAGAAAATTGACGTAAAAAGCAGACAAAAGCATAATCGTTCTCTTTGGAAGACTGAAAATGTAAATAGAGGCATCATTCATCCTAACATAAATTGTACTCATGAAATATGGATGTTGGTAATATTACACAGTGGAACATATTATCATAAAGATCAGTATACATTCTTTAGATTATTTTCAAAGGCCATTAAAATCAAATAAATGTTTGTATGTTTGCACATCATCACATGGTACATCCATATTTACTCTCTGTGCTGTATATTTTCTAATAAATTCAAATTACAAGACTAACAACGTTAAAAACAAGGCGACCTAAAACTGAGTGTGCACTATGTGTGACTTAGTAGCTTTGACAATAAGACCACTTTTAATCTTTTTCTGTAGATTTCAGAAGGTTTTTTTTTCCCTTTTAGGGTAGCAGAGTTTATGCAGTGCTTTGGAAATATGTATAAGTGCCATTGCTGGTAGATTTTGGTAATAGTTCTGACTCAATGAACAAGGCATCTGTTCTTATATGCAAAGGGACTAAGTATTTCCTCCATATGTATATTTGCACTTGAATTTAATAATATCAGACCTTTATATATCAATCTCTTTGCACAGATCTACTAATTATGCAGAATATTTTAAGGTTATGTTGTCAGAAAAATAGAGGACTTCTCATTAACATATTTTCAGAACTATATAAAAATACTCTCAAATAGAAAACAAGGACTTATGACACTAAAAAAAATATTTAACTATTGGAAAAGAAGTATTTCAAAAGAGTTATAATGCAATAACTTTAATTAATTAAAGTTAATACTTAATTAAAGTTAATACTTTTAAAAAAGAGAAAAGAGAACAAATGTTTCTACATTTCGATTCCTGACCAGACTTGGCATATTTTACTTTATTTGTCATATTTACTATTTGACATGTTTATTTATTTGTCATATTTTAAGTTACTTAATTTCAGAATCACTGTTACAAATATTTACTTTCTATGAGAATTTATGGATAATTTATAATTCCTGAAAATCAGATTTTAAAAGAAATCAGAGTCTTATTTTGGTTTTGAAGAATAATTTTCTTTGATACAAGTTCTATAATGCACCCACAGGCATTGTTCCAACAGACTATGTCAATCAGAAAGCCTAATTTTATTTTAGTAAGAGAGAAAAAAACACCCCAAAGACTGATGGCTGTTATTTGTGCTATACATGGTTTCCACTTAGGTAAGCGTCTTATTGGCCCAGATCATAAAGACAAATTCGTGATCTGGAAAACAGCTAATAATATTAGCAAATAGAAAGTAAAAGAGATGGTAATGCTTTGCAGGTCAAAGTATAACCTTCATCTTCTTCCGCTATATTTCCCTGGATCTGCAGGTATGGATGTTAATTTGTTTGTTTCCTTTTTCATTGAACACATTGCATTGCATTAAACACTTATAAATCAATATCAGTTATTTGAGAAGACTAGATACATTTTTTAATTCTAAACTTACTGAAACAGAAACTATTGGACCTCATGCTGTCCAATTCAACTATTTTGTGTTTTCTTCCCCCTTGTCCTATCAATAAACTTTTCTACATAATGTGTTACATAAACTGCATATTCTTTTTGACCATTCTTCAAGCTGTATATTAATATTTCCATATCTCTCCATATTAAATGTGACATAATGTCCTTTTTTTTTCTTCTTTTTTGCTTGTCTTCCTAGAAGTCACCATTTTTCCCACCTCATTTTGTATAATGTGCATGGTAGAGCCCTTTAAGTCTACACTGAAAGGCTGGTTCATTTTATCTTTCTGGGAACAAACAAGCACATAATAAACAGCAAACAAAGATTCAACAGTAATTTGCGTACAGCCTTAGTAAAATTAAATTGCAAACCATTTTTCTGGACCATATTTTGTCTTGTATATACTGGAAAATTTCAGCAGGCTACCCACAGCTTTTGAAGCTAACCAAAAGCCTTTTTTTCTGACAGGCTTATCTTAAAAGTGGCATCAACTTTTGAAACTAATAGAATAGAAAATGCATAATTTTTTGTTTTATAGTATTCATATCACTTTTATGTTTGATTTACACCTCTATTATTAGGAAATTCCAGATGAGCAGGTTAAAAAGTGTTGAATTCTGTTCTGGAAAAGTAATGGAGGTCCTAATCCAAGCTATAAGGACCTCAAAGGTTGATTTCAAGTTCATGTTAGCAATTCCCACTTGACTCAAGTGAAGGTTCACACTGACGCAGAAACACACTCTACATTGCATGCTGAGAGCCTTAGAGGATATAAATATGAGTGTATTTCACTGAAAGAGAATTGTAAGAATGGTGCTAGCCTAAATCACAGAAAAGACAGGGACCATGTAGACTATTCGCCCAGTCATAATTATGTGACACAGTTCTGTGTTAAGAACTTAAGAACGGTAAATGAAAACAAAATAATTCTTTTTAACATATAACTGATATTTTTAATAAAGGATTTTTTTCCAGGATTTGTGAAGGGATAACATACAGAAAACCATTAATTTTCAAAGATTGTTCCTCTTCTCTAGGCTTACTTCAATATCCTACTTGAATATGTAGATGTTAAAGTGAGTGCAGTGACAGTCTAAGGAAACAGCTTTGGGCTCTTTCATTTTTTATTGGTGTATGGCAACCTCATGTGACAGCTATGTTGCCTTTAGCTCCCAGAGTAAAATCTGGGCATTCACCCACTCACCCAGATTATAACTCCTTGAGAAGCAACTGTGCCTCCTTGGCAGTCCAATCCATCTCTCTTCTAATTCTTTCCTTTGGAGCTTATGAACAGAATGAAAATTCAGTGAAATAAACAACCTTTTAAAAACAGAATATTGCTCCATAACTGCAGAGGAAACCAAACACAAGAAAAGAAATTTTAGTAGAATGTCCAAGGTATCTAGGTTCTTTCAGGCTTTCTACTTCGGAGTTCAAAAATCTCGTATCTAGAACAGGGCTTTCAGTCAGTTTTCCCTTTGTGTAATTCATTCCAGGCTGAGGACTCTAAGGCCCCCAAAATGCAAAAATCTTCATTTTAGTAGTCCTGTTTGACTTCTCATCTCTCTTTTACTACTCCATGGAAGCTGAAGTAACATGATTGTTAGACTGACATTGCTATTATTCTCCTAACTGTCTGTAAAAGACTCCTTATTTTCTTCATTCTTGTGTACATACAAGGCATAGCTATAGCTTCTTCAAATAATTTCAGTCTGGAGTGCACCAAGAGACTCTAACTGACCTGACCAGTCTATAACCATCTTTCTTTATATTATATGTCTTTACTCCTTTCAGCTGTTTAGCTACTTGTATTGAAGGCTAGCTCTGGTAGGGTACAGCTGTGTCACCTTGTATCAGACTTCCGTAATACAGCTATGTTGCAAGAAAGATCAGCAAGAAGTGGAAACTGATGTACTGTGGAAGAGCTGTCAGATGACTTCCTTGGGCTTCCATCCATGCACATTGTTCCTTTTGACCTGGAAGCCACATTTGGGCTCAGACCCTGCCTGAGACTATGGCATAGGTATGCTGTGGTGTGCTCCATTTCTTGCTAATCCTAAACTTGCCTTGCTGACTTGACTTCCTTGCTTGGCCTGGTCACTGAAGACTGGTCTAGTGATCTCCAGGCACTGAGCTGATCTCAGTCATGATCCCCAGCCCAGCCCTGCTCTCCTGGTGGGGTACCAAGGGACTGCACCCCTCAGTGAGTTGCTACTTCTCACCCTTGGCTCCTCTGCCGTTAAGGGCAGTCCAACCTCACTACTTTCTGGCAGACAATAACCAAATTTTGGTTTTATAGTATTCATCTCTATTGACCATAGCATTCATCTCTATTGACTATTCTCGTTATAGTATTCTTCTCTAAGGCTTCCTCAAAGAGCTAAAATTGCAAAAATGCAATGTCTATGTATAATAACATGGAATTCAATCAAACTATTGTCTAATTAGCTAAAGTCCAAATCTATTTAATCATCTTTTTGGAAACACTTGATGAGCACTGATATAATGAGGTTTAATGAATTTTAGAGTATTCTTAGTTTAATCATACTGACATTTTTTTCTACCAGACAACTTAATGCTGCATTGCTAAGCTTTAAAAGCCTGAAACTTCAAGTAAGAGTTGATTCCTTATGACTTTGTTGATAAGTAGTGCAGCCATTATCTTCTGACGAAATAAATGTCTGTGCAGTTAAGACATCAACAACTTTTATATCCATAGAGAAATACATATTTTCAGAGTGAAAATAATCTAGAATGCTACATATATGCTTATATATTCCACCTACTTGTTATGCAGAGTTTTTTGATAAATACCTTTCGGTTCATGAGAGCAGAGTATCCTAGCCACTTGCATATGTTTTTTGATTATTCAGGTTGTGATAATTGTGTAGGTAAAAAACTCTGTTTTCTTTAGAATCATCGCTTTATTGAACAATTCAGGTATGGAGGTACCTCAAGAAGTCTTTAGTCCATTTAGCCAACCTGCTCCACTACTCAACTCAACTCAACCCACAGGGAAAAAGGCTTTAATTATATTCAGTCTGAATTTCAGTTCTTTCAGGTCATGCCCATTGTCCTTTGTGAGGTCGCCATGTACCACTCTGAAAAGCCTAACTCTGCCTCCTTGATGACCTACCTCCCTGTAGACACCATGGAGCTGCTGTTAGGTCAGTCTGCAGCCTTCTCCATGTTGAATAAGCCACAGTCCTTCAGTGTCTGCTCACAGGGCAAGTGCTCCAGCTCCAACCATCAAGGGCTGAATTCACCCCAGTTTATTGATGTCTTTTTTCCTGTATTTCAGGACCCAAACTGGGATGTAGTAACTAGCTGTGATCTGACGGGTGCTGAGAAGAGAGTAAATATCCCTTCCCTTGACCAAGTGCCTGTGTTCCTATCAAAACAACCTTGGATTCTGTTGGTTGTCTCTACTGCCTGGGCATACTGCTTGCTGTACTCCAGGGCCCCCAGGGCTTTTTCCCCAGAACTGTTCCCCAGCCCACCAGTCCCCAGACTGTATCACTGCCAGAGAAACTTCCTTCCTAGGGGCAGGATTTTGCATTTGTCATTGTTGAATGTCAGGAATTTCCAATACCTCCAGCCTGTCCAGGTCCCTTTGGATGGCAGCCCTACTCTCCAGTGTATCAATTGTTCTCCTCGGTTTGGTGCCATATGCAAGTTTGATGAGAGCACATACTGAGGCAAAAGAACCATAGAGTACCTCGGCTTCATCTCTCTCCCCTGTCACTGTCACCTGTTCCATTCAGCAATGACAGCAAATTTTCCTTGTCCGACTATCCAGCCTCTCACTGTTAATGTAGCCACTGATGATCTTCTTTTTTGGCTTCACTTGCAAGTGTTAGCTTCAGTTGAGCTTTGGCTTTTCTATGTGCCTAAGTAACATTTCTAAATTCCTGCTTTATAACCTGTCTCTGCTTTCGCCTTCCATACACTGTTCTTTTGCATTGATGCTTAGTCATGTGCAAGGTGTTACCCTGATATGTCTGCTTGAATTTACTGAAGGTTGGTATGGACCGTTCTTGGAGGATGCTGTCCCTTAAGACTTGCTAGCTTTCCTGAGCTCCTTCAGGAGCTTCCATCAGCTTCCTCCCATGGAATTCTGCTTACTAATTTCCTGCATAAGTCAAAGTCTTTTTTTCTAAAGTCCAGATATGTTATCACTCATTAATTGAGGTACAGCAATGAGTGATGTTGCACAGAGATCTTACTGTTAATTTTTACAGTATAAAGTTTATATATTCTCATGAGAATCCATAAAGCCAACATTAATCTTTGCATTTGACTTGATACCAATGAATAAATTGGTGTATATCTGTAAACATTTTAGATACTATGTATAACACATTTATCATTTACGTCACCCCAACAAAGGTCTTGGATTTTGAATCCCAAGTTTTTAGAGTTCTCCCTAAACACCTCAAAAGATTTAATTGTTATTGAAAATGAGCTAGTTGTAGGAGTTTACTGAAGGTATTGCTGTATTAGCAGTCTTAATGACTTAAAAAAGTTCAAAATTCAATTTTGAAGTTAAGTAAACAATTTAGATGTTTTCTAAACCACTTCTGTTTTTCCCTTTTTTACTATCTGATTGTATGCAGATTTTTGGGTTGTTATTTGGAAGAAATATTCAGAAGTAGGTGGGAGAGGTATTGGATTGAATTTTAGCCAATTTTAATTTTAAAATTGAAAAAAAAATTTCCAGAGGTGATATGTGATCTGTAGGACTTCTCTAAGTGCTGTGCTGTAAACCACATGCAGCATTGAGAACACATCATTACAACTTCAAGGTCAAAGACAAATTAAATCTTGCTATTGGTGGACTTCAGGACTAAAGTAACTTTACAGGCTCACTTATGTGCACAATATTTTCAGTAACATAGAAGCAAAGAATAACTGAAGATGTTGATGAAGGGAAAGATGTCATGAGCAAATTCTCTCTATATTTTGGTG
Organism: Cariama cristata; assembly: GCF_000690535.1. Lineage (NCBI taxonomy): Eukaryota > Metazoa > Chordata > Aves > Cariamiformes > Cariamidae > Cariama > Cariama cristata. Next base: position 6,781 of record NW_009635528.1, on the reverse strand, counting down.
CTCTGTATATCTTAATTTAAAAAAATTCCAGCTATTCAAAGTTATTTTGAAAGACTAGCCTAAAATTAAAGCTAAAGTAGAGGTATTATATTAATACAAAGGTTAATTTACACCTTTCTTCCTATGAGAATGAAGGAGATGTACCTATGTTTATGTACATTTTTTGCATTACATGAGTATTAGACTTCCTAAAAATTGCAAGAAGCAGAATGTAGATCTTCTACTTCTTATATGAGTGCCTTACCAATTCGGAATAAGGAGAAGTTTCATTTTTCTTCTGTCCTTCTGTTGTTTTCCATGTGCTGTAAGTATCTAGTCTCAGTGGTCAATGCCATTTCTGAAATGTCTCCTAGACATGTTGTACTTAAATATGACAGCCATTCTCTTTGCTTTCCTGTATCCAAAGTCTATCTTCAAACATTTGTAAAAACAACAGCTTTGAAGTATATATTAGATTTATTTTAATTTCTTGTGCCTTACTGTAAGAGGAGAAATGAAATCTTGCTGAGCTGTTTGGTTAAGCCTGGGTAGGAAATAATCATCTCCATTTGGTCTTGCACATAGATAGAATGCATTATTTTTTGAAAAAAAAGCACCACACAGTTTGCAAGTTTTATAGCTTGGCTTCCTATTTTACTTCTCTGTAACTAAGACTGCATTATTCAGTTAGAGAAAACTATATTGTATTCAATAGTAAAACCTGAGGAAAGAAAACAGTAATTTTCTAATATTAGGAAAATCTAAACAGTCTTTAGAAAAGTTATTCAATACTCTATACGTTAAAGAACATTTTCTCTTTGTTATGCAAATTGTTTAGTATCTGTATGATTCAGCTAATGATCTTCATTGCTAAAGCTATAGGCTGATTATGGCTAATCAACTGTGATTGCAAGATCATAACAAAAGTTTTGGCAGTTTGGCTGTAGGCATTTTCATATAAAATTATTATTCCTGATCTAAACTCTTGATTTAATAAGTATTGTTAAAAAATGGAACATAACCCTCATTTTTAAAGAGGGGAAAAAGGTAGATCCAGGGAATTACAGGCCAGTCGATCTCATGCCTGTGCCCAGCAAGATCATGGAGCAGATACTCCTGTAAACTATGCTAAGGTACATGGAAGAGAAGGAGGTGATTGGTGACAACCAACATGGCTTCACTAAGGGCAAATCATGCCTGACAAATTTGGTGACCTTCTGTGATGGGGTTACAGCATTGATGGATAAGGGAAGAGGAACTGACACCATCTACCTGGATTTGTGCAAAGCATTTGACACTGTCCCACATGACATCCTTGTCTCTAAATTGGAGAGATGTGGATTTGATGGATGGACCACTCAGTGCATAAGGAATTGGCTGGATCATAGAATCATAGAATCATTATGGTTAGAAGAGACCTCAAAGATCATCAAGTCCAACCGTATACCTAATGCCACCATGTCTACTAAATCATGTCTTGAAGTACCACATCTAAACATTTTTTGAACACCTCCAGGGATGATGACTCCACCACCTCAGCAAGTATGACAATGACACTAAGCAGTGTGGTGTAGTCGACACCCTAGAGGGAAGGGATACCATCCAGAGAGACCTTGACAGGCTTGAGAGGTAGGCCTGTGTGAACCTAATGAAGTTCAACAAGGCCAAGTGCAAGGTCCTGCACCTGGGTCAGGGCAATCCCAAGCACAAATACAGACTGGGCAGAGAATGGATTAAGTGCAGCCTGGAGCAGAAGGACTTGGCAGTGCTGGTTGAGGAGAAACATAATATGACCTGGCAATGCCCACCTGCAGCCCAGAAAGCCAGTCATATCGTAGGCTGCACCAAAAGCAGTGTGACCACCAGGTCGAGGGAGGGGATTCTCCCCGTCTGCTCCACTCTTGTGAGATCCCACCTGCAGTAGTGCAACCAGCTCTGGGGCTTCCAACACAAGAAGGGCATGGACTTGTTGGACCGAGTCCAGGGGAGGGTCATGAAGATGACCAGAGGGCTGAAGCACCTCTCCTACGAAGACAGGCTGACATAGTTGATATTGTTCAGCCTGGAGAAGAGAAGGCTCCGGAGAGACCTTAGAGCAGCCTGCCAGTACCTAAAAGAAAGCTGGGGAGGGACTTTTTGCGAGGTCATGTAAAGAAAGGACAAGAGGTAATGGCTTTAAACTGAAAGAGGGTAGATTTAGATTAGATATTAGGAAGAAATTCTGGTGAGGCTGGTGAGACACTGGAACAGGTTGCCCAGAGAAATTGTGGATGCCCCATCCCTGGAAGTGTTCAAGGCCAGGTTGGATGGGGTTTTGAACAACCTGGTCTGGTGAAAGGTGTCCCTGCCCATGGCAGGGGGCTTGTAAGCAGATGAACTTTGAGGTCCCTTCCAAACAAACGATTTTATGATTCTATGATTCTATGATCTGTAGCCCATCAGGAGCTATTTTGCTTGATACAGAAAAAGGGCATTACATCAAACTGAACAGAGAATTTTCTTCAAAGTGTGAGCAGAACTTAACTTCAAGGACACCTATTTTTGCTTTTTTCTTTGTGTTTTTTTTTTTCTTTTTTTTTCTTTTTTTTTTTTTGTTATTTTTTGTTTTTAATTTTCCTTAGCCTGCAGTCATCACTAATAGAATGATCTCAAAATCATTTGATCTGTAGAGTTGCACCAGATAGGTGGTTCTTATTTCCACTCTCTTATTTCTTGTTTTGGAACATTTAGCATGGCTAATCAGAGTGATTGACTCATATGTGCTTAAAAGGATTACAGAGAGGATGGTAGCTGAACATAACGCCTGTCTGTTAATATTTTCTCAAGATTACTTATATCCAGACTCTTAGCACACACTGCATAGACATAAGATCAGTGTTTTAATAATAATCATTAATAATTCATTATGATGTAATGTATGATGGAAAGAAGCCATTTCCTGATACCTAATGTCTGGCTGCAATATTTCAGGGCCTGAGACAGACTCACAAATGTAGCAGCCCCCTACAGATAATTATTACTCTTCTATAGTATTAAGAGTACATTCCAGAGAACAAAAAAACAGATGTTAATATTTAGATAAAGAAAAAGTTTAACTGAACATTCTCGAGTTTATTGTGTTCTCCTTAAAACATCTTTTTACCTTTTACCTTGCAAAGAACCATGTAATGATGAGAGCGAATTAAGCAGCACTTCATTTACAAAGTTTTATTAAGTATATAATAAGAATGTGTAGTAACAACAGTTCTACTTTGACACTACATTTAACTGACTTTTTTTCTTCAATAGAAGAATCTTTGGTGCACGTAAAGGAAGAGATATCACATTGACTGTGTGGGTGTTCACCATGTGGGACTCAGATTCTTACTAGACAGAACTCCAAATGAGAGAAATGTCCAAATTTCTACTGTCATGTTTACATACCTGCAGTGCTTTCCCTTTTCAGCTTGTGTTGACAGCTCTGCAGATCTGTTTTCTCTGGAGTGTCACTTTCTTTGTTTTTTACAAGTTTTTTTTACAAGTTTTTAACTCCAACTTTTAGAATCTCCTCTTTAAAACTTAAGACTTAGCTATCTGAAAGTGATTAGCTTATTATTAAATAGGCCATATGACAAATCTACACAAACTCTCATGTCTTCTACAGCTTCAGTTACTCTGATTTCCAGTCCATTAATCTTCTCCCTATCTCATTACATATCTATTACCTAATAAAGTGAAAAGTTAGAAAGGAATACTCAAAAACATTAAATGGAAAAAGGAGAACCAGGATTAAACTTATGTAAGATTAGTTACTCAAGTATTGTGAGCAGAATTACACTAGTCAAACTTTAGATGACTACAAAATAGATGTCTGGAGATGACAGTCACAGTAGGTTGACATCCTTTATAGACAAGAAAAAAGAAAAAGGCACTTTCAGATTATGGGTCATTTAGCTTGGTTTAGATATCTACTTTAGAATAAGAAGAATCTTGCCCTTGACTCCACTAACTATATTGACCACATCTTTATTGACTCTATAGGCAGCCAAGGATGAAGCCCTCAAACATAGATTTACATACCAAAACCCACACAGCAACATTTATATTCTCATTTTTAACCCGCAGGAAAGATGAAAAAATAAAATAGTAAAACATATTCCCATCTGCCCTATCCTATTAAAAGTATTTCTCCAAATAAGAGAATGATGTTCTCTTTACATATACAAAAATATATATAAAAATATAATAATTGGCATCCAAAAAACTTAGCTTTGCAACAAGAAATTCAGTTATGGGTCTTTCCTTGTTCATTTTCCAATTGCATAACCTGGATGTCAATGTAAGAGAATTGAGATAATGGTATGATGAGTCAGAAGTAACAGAGAACTGGGTAATAGAGACACTGAGTATGTCTTTAATCTTACCCCTCTGTTTTGTTGATATACTGTGGTGCTTCTTCCCACTGGCAATTCATAGCTTGGCAGCCTCACCTTTAGATGCAACGGAACAATTTGAACACCTGCCTGACATCGTAAGGGGGGTATTATGTCATGATGCTTATGTGATAATCATTAAAGTGCTCACCAACAAGGTGGGATATAATTTTTTCTCATCTTATTTTTGTAGCTTTTTTCTGTGGAAGAGTTGAAGGACAGTGGCAGGATAAACCTGTAGGGAAGAAGCAACAGATTAGCAGAAGAGAATGAAGACATGTATATGTATGTATGTGTTTGACTCAGTGTTAAAGTCAGTGTTAAGCCTCGTGTTAAAGAGCTCAGCTAAAGGGTCAGGATGGATTCCCTGCTTCTGGGATTATTACAATGTTTCTTCATTAAATATAAAAACATTCCTTTGATCAAGGCCTGTAACTTCGTCTTCCAATGGCAGAACTAACCACATCGTTGTAGAGTCATGCTGCTTCCTTACTGCTGATTTAAAATCAAGACATCAACTCAGGATCTAAATGATCTTGAGACTGATTAATTGTACCATAAGCCAACATACCACTTCACGGGATATGGATGACATTTAGTGTAGTTTCTTGACTGCAGCTGAATTTAAGCCAGAATTATGTCCATGATATTTTTAGTACTGCAGCAGTAGGAACTAACACTGCATCCAAACTGTATCAAGGTGTAGTAGGGGGAGCTCTGAAAGCTTGATTCTCCAGTCCTCAAACTAAGAGCCTTGCTGGACCCTGCTGACCCTCATTTCCTGACTTTATCAGGAATCTCAATTACTTTCTCAATCTACACTTTCAGTCCAGATGGTCTATAAGGGCCACAAAACAAGTATGTTTTTAAGTAGCTCATAATTGTTCATCTGATATGATTATTTAAGTACTTCAAAGGTAGCTACATGGTTGAACTGAAGTCTCTAAGACAAAAAACTTTCCACAGCATTTTCAATGTTTAAAGCAATAGTTTCACAGTATCATAATTGTTTTGCCTATTTATGTCTTCAGAGAAAAGAGAAATTTTCTGAATGCTTCATCAAAATTTGAATGAATAAATAAAGGATCTAATCTGATATAATCTCTGCATATTTATTTGGTAACAGAATTTATTTAATAATTGTTATAATAGTTACTAATAGTTACTATAATAATTACCATAATAAGAGTATTTTGATTTTAATTTTGCTTTAAAGACCTCTCTGCTCTACAAAAATTTTTTCTGTTTAAGAAGGCAATATTCACAATTTTAAAAAACAAGGCAGTATAATGGGCTATATTATCCCATGCATAGACATGCAGAATATTTTACAGAAATTGCACAGTTCTTTGCAAATGGAAAGAAACCACCTCTTTAACAAAGACGAAGTGGAAGATCTAGGCTGAACTTTAGCTGTCTGAGGAATATATAGCAGACCATCATACACACTCTTGTTCTTCACTGTTTCACCACTCAATGCCTGTTTCCATTTACAACATTTGTTTTTCAGTCTGAATCTGAAGGATTAAGGAGGATGAGGGAAAGGAGGGAAGCTGTACAAAATGGAACACCTTAGCGATAGCCTGCTAGAATATGGCTGGATACCTTGTAAGTCACATTATTGTGATCGCAAGGATGTGTGCAGGATATGCACAGTTCTCAGGGGACTGAGAGGGGATTTAATACAAAGCTTGTACTACAATGGTTGAAGAAGATTCTGTAAGTTCTCTAAGTGGAGTTTTATGATGTTGTGTCTATACAGATATGTAACATTAACGGAATGGTCCTGTGTCCTTTAAATAATCATCTTTCGAGGCAGAAACTCTAGCCCCTCTCTGCAGATTATAGTATTCACATAGACTCTAAGGAAAAGGAAAAAAAAAATAATCTCCATTTCTACTGTGTTATGACTCAGATTCTCCAACAGGTAGTGCATAAACAGTCTGTCATACCTTCTTACAGTCTGTTGACCAAAGCAAAGGTACTACTTTGTACAGGAACCCAAGAACACAATTCATGCTGTAGAGTTATATCAGTGTTATCATGCTTTCTTACATAGAAATGCAAATCAGGTAAAGAGTCTTGACAACAAAAAATACTAAAAGGAAAATAATAGCATGTTTAAAGTAGGAATGTTTTAGTCTTACAGTGTCTAAAATATCAATCGTGAACTTGCTTTCAGTCAGCTTTATGAAATACTCACAGAACAGAGCATTATGGCTCACTGTATGTTAACTTTATAACCAGCTAGGAACAAATACTTCAAACTGGCCCAAAAAAATGGAGATCAACCACTGAAAAAAAATAATAATGAAGATAAGATGTATGAAAACAGGTCAAAGACAGAATTACACATAAAAAAGAATCATAAAATCATAGAATCATAGAAT
>NW_009635527.1:0-27556 GCF_000690535.1 Cariama cristata | reverse complement strand
TGCTGCTGCTGAGTTGACATTCCCGAAATGCTCATTCGGGTTCGGTGCTGTGTAATTAAACAGTGCGGTTGCTTTGAACCCTTTCACCAGCAGAGGTGGATTTCGTGTGGAATCGCACGTGAAGAGGAAAAAAAAAAAATAATTGGTGCAAGTGGTTTTTTTCAGTCAAAATGCATTCATTTCTAGTCTCTGTAACTTGTGTGGGCTTTTTATTTTTCTGCACTACATTTTCTCTCTAATATGGAAGTCTTGCATAATTTAGTGTCACCTTTTTGGCATTCGTGATGCAGAATGCTCTGGGTAAAGACTCTGCACGTTCTAACAGGGATTGATGAATGCAAAGAGCTCTGCCGGTCACCTCTAAAGCATGGTGAGAGGAGGATTACTGTGGTGGCTCTAAAGCAACAGCTGATCTAAGCAGGGTGAATAAATGGATTACTAGAGGGCAAGCCAGTGAAAAATTCGTGTGAGGAAGAAAAGGCTAGTATGTAAGAGGACACTTATTTGCTGTGTATCGGAGTAGAAAAAGGTTTCAATCACAGAGTTCAACTAATCAAAGTTTGGTGAAGGTTTTCTATTAAGGGCTTAGTGTGTTCGATAGTTCATTTGAAATAATGAATCGTGCAATCTCTTAGGGTAAAATGGGTGAGCTGCAGTAACTGTTGTGGGAATTGACTGTAATAAAAAATTTGGCCTATAGACTTTCTTTTTTTGTAAATTCTTTTGATATAGAATAACTGGAAGATGCTTGAGGGCACATCAGAAACGGAGCCACTAGGTACTGACCGGGGCCCAAGTCCCCCATGGGGTCTGTGTAGGCGGAACTGCGGAGTGGCCTCTGGGCAGGCCCAAGAGTCATATGTAAGTGACTGTGGGATGGATTAAGGGTGAAATAACTTTATGCAAAACAGCCAGCTTTTTTAATATTTATTACTTTTTCACATTTGGTTTTTCTGTGACATAGCTCACCAAGATGTTGAGGTTATAGATATGCATTGCAGCTGTCATTGAAGTCAGTGAACCAGAACTTCTAATTAGGCATGGCTTCTCCCTTTAAATGTATCCCTGCTCTCTCAGTATGACACTTAAGATTTGAACTATAATATTTCTTTCTTGTACTTCTGAGAAGTTAGAGATTTTATATTCTTTGCCCAGTTTTGTGAATTCATATTGTATACTGTTGGCAAGTGACATATTTCAGATGATAAATTACAGAGGAATAACGCTGATTTTAGAATTTCACTATTTACTTGTTTTCCAGAATATGAAACCTTACTTTAACTTTCTATCATGTGAATGCATATGCATTTTAAATTTCTTCTAAGGGAGGTAACTTAAATAGAAAGACTATTTAGACACTATTTTCGGACACTTCTAGTTTATAAGCATTTTCCTGAAATAGTATATTTATATGCTTAAATGTGTGTGTATGTATATGGGTTTTTAAATTTTTTCAAGAATTGTTTTCTATGCTTATAACATCATGAGAGGATTCTTGCTGTGGGCATGTGCTTAGAACATGAGTAAGAACAGAACAAGAGTGAAACTTCTCTTGGGAAAATTTATCAGTAGGTAAGGTAGTCTGTGTTCCAAAGAGCTTGTTTAAAGGACATCTTGTCCATTGAAGCTACAGAGAAAAGACGTGTCAGGTTTGTGGCAAGAAGTTGTGGTTTTTTTTCTTGATGTAGATTTCTTAGGAGGAAAACAAATTTAAATACAGAACTAGAGGAAGATGATAAGGGGGAGTGCACAGGAGAAAGAAGGAAGGAGGACAGATGTGGAAAAGTGCTGTTCTGAAAAGACTGGGTAAGGTAAAAGGTTGTAGCAAAAGCCTGGTTGGTAGAAGGCACCTGAAATGTTAAACTCTAATACTTACTTTCATTTATACCTCAAGCTAATGCTGTGCTTCAATCATTCTTGAGTATTAGAGCTTCAGCTGATCAGATTATGACGTCATGTGCCATATGTGCCGGCAGAAAGCAATATAGTGGGATGGACCAAAGATGCGGCTTGAGTTCTAATCTTGAGTTTCCCTGCTATTCTTTGCTTTTTAATTATTATTATTTTTATTTATACACATGCACACACACCACTGAATGTCAGAAAAACTGATTTATGTCATAGGGGGTGATGTGTAAGCCTATGTTTATTTATAATTTCATGATAGTGTTACAGTGCTGATTATTATTTTGACAGCATAGTGCTTATGAGAGAACTCTGAGCTCATCAGCCTAAAAAAACATCAATTACGTGTAAATCTTCTCTAGTAGGTTTACTGTTCTTTTATAGCTATTTGTGTTGCTCTGAAAGCAAATGCACGCTAAGTATTTTTATAATATTGTTAATGTATGAGCTGATGAGTGTACTTTGACTCTTCTTCAGAAGTTCAGTATCCAAACTATGTTTGGATATTATTTTTCTTAACAGGCCCCCAAAAGTTACTGTTACTAGTCCCGTATCAAATATGGAGGGTGCCGATCATCCTTTATCCTAATTTATATGGGCAATGTAAATAAAAAAAATGAAGTTAAGTGTTAGAATTGGCAAAGACTTTATATTCAGGACAAACCTGTTCCTATAAAACTACAGTGGAAAATAGAAGGCAGCTTCTTGCAGATGCTGTGTTTTATTTGCTGTAGATTGACTCCTAAGCAAACTACTGAGTATTATGCTCATTTTTCCATCAATAGAGCATATATAAATAATTAATTTTAAGACAGTCTTGAAGCTATGTAGGGTGGCTTCTTGTTTAGACTTGAGTCCAGTAGATCCAGTTGAAAAGAAAGCCAGACTTGGTGTTCCTTTCTTCAAAGGGAGTCTTAATCTGATTTTTTCTAGTAGTTTTCTGATGGGGAGTCTCAGTATAGCTTTGCATAAGTTTTACTTTGACCTTTGGCAAGGAAGTTAATTTAATTTCTATAAAAAACACCAGTGCCATAAAACATAATAGAAGAGAAATGCAAATGTGTTAGGTGAGGTTGGGAATTAAGATGTTAACACTAAACTGCTGATTAAATTTGTGTTGATTTTTTTTCCTTCAGTGTATAAGACTAGGGTTGAATTTTTCTCTGGAACCAAAAATCCATATCTAGTTGCTAAAAGGAGGAGTTGAAACAGTCCTAAAACGTGAGGAAAAAGCATCTTTCTACAAATTCTGGCTTTGGATTTGTGTGTCTATCTGCTTTCTTTCTTGCAGCAAAGCTTTCTGCAAGCCAGATTTTAATTTTTTTCCTTTGACTTTACTAGCTGGGAGTGGGCACATGGTTTCTGGGTGTGTCTTTCATGAGACCCATCAAAATACTTGGTGATTGGAATCTTCTGTGACTAAAATGAGATTTAAACCTGGCCGTTTTTAAAAATAAGTTAGGCCATTTCATCTGGCACAATTAGGAGACTGTTGTTCCAAAATAAACTATGCTGCTATAAGCGAATGCTTTCCTAGTCAAATGTTCTGGAAGAAACTTGGGAAAAAAGTTTGCATGCAACTGTGGGGAAGATGGAAAACGGGAATTTAGATGATGTAGTACAAAACCCCCTCATATTAATGCCTAATTTTTTGTATCCTTTCAAGTTCATTAGCATTGGTTTATGATGGTCAGTAAGAAGTTTCACTGGAGTATTTGTCTCTTCCTCTGTCCTCCAGTAAATAATTCATTTCTTGTTTATGCTTTATGAGTGTCTTATTGGGATTATTCAGACTTACTATGTCTGTTGTTTGATTTCTTATTACCCGTTTCTGTGCATCTTTCCTAATATGAGATAGGTAACTAGCTTATGGACGTCAGTTTTCCAAGGCCAAGGTATCTGGAGGCTGTATCATCTCTTCAGCTTGTCTTGGGAGCTGTGTTAACCACAGTTGGTTGTCTTTCAGCATCGTAGTTGCTAGATTTCCACAAAAGTAAACGGTTGTGTAAGGGAATTAAGAAGTATTTTGGTTTCTCCTTTTGAATTAAAAGGGGGAGCAGCTGAGGTAACTCTAACCTATTGCTGTGGACATCTTGCTCTGTATGATCATCTCCCTTTATTCATTTTTCTGATCACTGTTATTCCACTCTCTCTCCTTATTCCTGGGTATATTGCCTGCTGCTGACAGTTCATCACTGATACTGGCTTCTCTGGTGCGCTGTCATAACCAACTTGAGTCAGGTTGAGACTTTGCTGCTGCCAGAAAGCAAAGCTCTGTCACTTCCTTGTGTCAGCATTAGTGCCCTTGTGTCTGTGGAGTGAATGAGTGTGGAACTTGCGCCTGGATCGGAGAGGTGATCTGGCTAACAGCACAGCTCCATTGTGGGGGCCATGAAATGGCTGGGGACATGTGGCTGAGTGCAGAGGTGAGAAGAGGGACTGCCCCTTTCTGTGGTAACATGGACTTAAATCGAATTTTTCCCTGATGTGAAATCGTACTCTTGTAGCCACTGGCTTTTTTTTGAAGGGCTGCTGATGAGGCAATGCTACGTGGCTTGGCTGTGTTACAGGGTTTCTCCCCACGTCCCCAGATAGTTTTCAGCAGATCAAATTGGGAGCTACAGCTGTGAAATCTTTTTCAGGTTTAAAAAAACCCAAGTTGAACAGCTTCTACTTTAAGTCAGACTTATGGAACCACGCAAGACTTAGCTAGAAGCAGAATTTATTTTAGGTTGCTTAAGAGAAGTACATGCTACAGCTCTCATATCCTTGGAGGAACTGTGTTGCAAAGGCACTTGGACGTTGTGTCCATGGGAGCTTTAAACAAGCTGACTGTTGGCAGCCAGGGCCTTGGCCTGTTGCTGACCCAGCTGCATCTTCCCATTTTCCTTTCTGTTGGCTGGAGAGCTCATTAGACTACTGAGCCACTTCAACACATGAGTTGGTGGAAAAGGTAAGCCAATGACAAAAGTGAGGAACGCTAAGGAAGGGCCAGGAACATGCAGCTGGGGACAGGTGAGTGAGTGGGACTCTGGCAGTCAGAAGTCAGACTGCCTCAGGCCACCTTGGGTTGGCAGCTTTAGATTCTTCACAAAGTGTATAGACAGAAATAGGTGTTCTTATGAAGGAACAATGAAAACCCCTGCCTTAGTTGCCATACACTGCTTCAAAAATATGGTAGGGGGAGACTGCATTTTTAGTGTGCTGTGCTTTTTGTATATGTTAGAAACATTTAAGTTTATCTGTAAGATCTCTAGGTAATGACGTAGTAACTGGCTTATTTCTATGCTCTTTGAACTTCACTGTTTGCATTTCAGAAAGGATAATTTTACATATTGCAAACTTGGTAAGCACAATATTTTTACGTTGCAGGAGGATTGATAGATTTGTATATCTGGGCCCCTATATATGCATAGGACAGAAATAAAAAATATGCAGATGCATTGTTAGCTCTTAATTGTGGCTTCATAATCAACCTCTTATAATCAATTTCCTATTCTATTTAATTTTTGTAATGCTACAATATACTGTTCTATAAAATTGTATTTTTACCTTTTTTAATAGCCAACATTTGTTAACCAAGCATAAAATAAGATATTGATCATAGCTAAAATTTTCTTTTCCCTTTTAGGCTGCCATCATGACAGCTGAAGAAACAGTCAATGTTAAAGAAGCTGAAATAATTAAACTAATACTAGATTTTCTGAACTCAAGGAAACTTCATATCAGTATGCTGGCACTTGAGAAAGAGAGTGGGGTCATTAATGGCTTGTTTTCAGATGACATGCTTTTTCTAAGGTAGGACTTCTTTCTCTGGTGCTTAAATACCACATGTATGAAAACATACAGTTGAACTGTGATTCAGTGGGCAGCCCCATGCTTCTAAACAGGAGGTCTTACGCCCTCATCTTATTCTGCTTCTTCCTGATCTCAATTCTGTGGTCCAGCCCTGCATCATGTTCCAGCTCTGAAATTAATGACATGCTTCTGTGAGTCACTTGAAGTAAACTGACTAGGCATCATCAATGTAGGTTGAGTTGGATTTTTGTTTGTTTGTTTGTTCATTCATTTTACCTTGGTTATCTTTCTGGCATGCTAATGAAATAAAGTGTGAAGGAGTTTTAACAAGTGTCAGTGCAGGGTAAGTTGAGGAAAGCACATGAGCAAGAATAGGATGGGAGAGCAAGATCTGTTGGCATCGGTGATCTGTTATTTGCTTACCATATCAGGTGGAACTGATTGTGTAGTTTATTGACCTCTAAAATAAAATATTTTTACCATGTTCTAGTGCTAAGATCTGGGACAACTGGAGTGATTTCCAAAGTTTTTCCCCCCAAATATTATCTGTATTTCAAAATAATACGTAGATTTCTCTTAAATTTAACCATATGAACGGGGTCTATGCTATCATCAAGGCATGACAGTTGGTGTGACTTACCATTCAGGATATTGCCCTCAAAATTATTAAAAGGAGTCACTGTAGATGCACACTAGTTTTTTAGCATTGCTCTTTTCTATTTCATGCCAAAGGTACTTAATAACTTTGTAGAAGCATGAGAAAATAGTTTATACAGCTGTTCTTAAAACATTAAAAAATGTTTTACCACTGAACAAGATTTCTCACCTGGCTTTCCTTTTGATTAAAATAATGAATATTGGAATAAAAATAAATGAAAGAAGAATTAGAGAAAGATTAAAGTTTTATTAATCCTATTTGTTTGTTTTATTCTTAGCTTAGTTGGAATATACACCTAATGAGAAACTCATGCCTTCCTTGTAGATCTGGGCCTTTTATAGGGAACTCTGTGTTTTGTATGAGGATATGGAGAAATTGAACTAATCCACCTGTGCAGTCTAGCCCACTAGTCTTGGAGTTAAATTCTTAATATGGGAGCTGTGTTTTTTTTCACTCCCCACCCCCTCTTATAAAATAGGACCAGTGGTATTTAGACAATTAAAATTAACTCATTTTTAAGTTTGCTTTCATTCTTCAGGATGTATTCATTGAATCAATATATTTATTCGTATTCTTCAGGTAAGATTTTTTTTTTTTAAATAAGAATTGCAGGTGAAACAGGAGGCACACGACTGTTTTGTCCTTTTTGATGTGCCTTTAAAAGTAATTAATATTTGTCCTTCCAGTATGCCGTTATTCATACAAAATATTGAGAAAGGACTTTAATTTTGCTCTTCTTACTAGTCACATCAGACAATCATCTTGGCATCTGTGCAAAGCATCAACTTTTTGATGCAGATTGATCACCTGTTGTGTATTTAAATGACTGTTGTGTATTTAAATGAGCTGTTTGCTTAGAAAGAAAAAGGATGTTCTTGTCCAGTGAAGTTAAAGGAGTGACTCTTTCTCTTACTAGGCAATTGATTCTCGATGGTCAGTGGGATGAGGTTCTTCAGTTTATTCAGCCTCTTGAATGTATGGAAAAATTCGACAAGAAAAGGTAAAATAGAATGTATGTCAGAGTTCCGTTTTTTTGAGTTCTGTAAAATACATGATTTCTAAGTGTTCTGTAAGAAAGAAGTAGTTCTAAGTTTTTCATTTTAGTTACTGTTTTTTTCTGACCTGTATACAGTTCCTAAAGTGTGTGCATATGTTTTTTAATTTAAACCATGAAAAATATGTGCACACAATCTGTAATGAGTTTTCATTTGCCCTGCACTTTAGGAATATGGTGCATGTTGTGCTATCTTTTTATAGTTGGCTGCTCTGTCATATTTCTATTCAAGAAATGAGTATGAATGATGTACTTTTTTCTTATTAGCCTTCTAATCTTTTTAGTGTAATATTTCTGAAAGCAATAATTAAAAAAGACATTTCCTGTTAAATAATTTTGTAGTTACCAGTTTGTTAAAATTTGAGATCAGAGTTCCTTGTCATTACAATTTCTGTGGGTAACTCAAAAATTTGCTGTAAAATATCCTGCTTGTTTCTAAAAGAATGTTTAGCTACTAGATCAAGATGTATAGTATTTCACTTCTCACCTGCAGATTTCGTTACATTATAATGAAGCAGAAGTTCTTGGAAGCCTTATGTGTAAACAACGCGATGTCAGCAGAGGATGAGCCTCAGCATGTAAGAGTTGTCTCTGGTTTGGGAATTTTTTTTGTTGTCAGGAAGCCTCTTGAGGTATTCTGGTTAAAGGCAGAGCGGAAGCTTCCAGCGCTGAATACACAAATTTTTAGCTATTACCAAATGGTTTCATAAACAATGGAAAAAAATAATTGATATCCTTTGGAAATTAATGTGGCTCCCAGGTCTCAAATAGAATTGTATGTACAAGTGTTGCTTGAAACTTAGCAGCGTAGATCAGTGACCATATGCCACATTTGTGGTCCTAATCCTGAGATTTCCTTTAGGCCGTTTACTTCACCAGGCTGAAGTACAGGAAGTACAGGGCTGCTTTTTTTTTTTTTTTTTCCCCTCAAGTATTCTGAAGCAAGCCTCAGAATCACAGAAACTTCTTGTCATGATTGGGACCAGGTGAAAGATTCCGATTTGAATTAAACTTAATTTCTGTTGCTTTTAGAGAGAAAGGACACAGTTGTTTCTTTGGAGGGAACAGATGTATTCACAAAGCACTGATTCAGTTAAATGTGCAAACGGCAGGAGTTGTGAACTTAGAGTTTCAATGTTGAAAGAGACATTAACTCAAACTGGCAAAGCAAGTGTGCAGATTACCAAGTTAATTATAGTTTTTCATTTATGCTAATAATACAGGAATACCAAATTTCTAACACAAAAATGTTATTAAATTAAGAATGAAGAATGCCAGTAGCTTTAAGACAATTGATTTCATTTTCCAGACGGAATTGATTTTAATTCTGTCCTATTACACACACATTGTACTGCAGGGTCTTCTCTTGACAGTGTAGAGAAAGCGAAAAGTAAATCTGTCTTTATAGTTGCAAAGGGAAGGTGTACTATTCCTCTCATCGCTCAATCTGTATACTGTTACTAGTTAGCAGTAGAGAAAAAAAATCAGATTTATGTCCTTTTTGTTTTGAGTATTACCAAATGTGTTGACATGTTGTGGATGAAAAGCTGCTGTATTGGGCAGATGCTAGGTAACATGGTTAAGTGGAGGGGTTTATTATTTTTTAAAACTTTGCAACTAAAAATGCCAAATTATGTGTATTTAGTGTGGCGCTCGGCTTTTAGCTATCAGCAAGATTTGTCCTAAAGCCCTCTATTGATTTGGAGGTCTTCAGAGAACTGTTTGAACTTTTTTAACATTTTTGATTTGAAGAACAGATAATCTCAATGTAGAAGCCAACTCAAAGTTGCTAATCACTGGAAACTAGAGAAATCTACAAGCCTTTTATAACTTATGCCAATAGCTTTTCACTGAAGTAAAAAAAGGGGGAAAATAAGTCGGTTGGCTTTGAGAATGGAAGTAACCTTCTGTGCTACGATAGAATTGAAACTGTTTAGCTAC
The DNA here is from genome assembly GCF_000690535.1 of Cariama cristata. Lineage (NCBI taxonomy): Eukaryota > Metazoa > Chordata > Aves > Cariamiformes > Cariamidae > Cariama > Cariama cristata. Next base: position 18,200 of record NW_009635527.1, on the reverse strand, counting down.
AGATTTAAAATTTTAAGCCTATCAAACCTGAAGTGACATGAGAAAGTTCCATAGATGTGTAGAAAATGGGACTGGGTGGGGGGTTTTAGGAAGTCAAAGCATCCAGGAATTTTGCTCTGTTGTAACTATATTTGCATCAGCAAATTCAAACTCTATATTATATGCTGTTTTAATTAAAATATAAACAGTAATAGTAATAAAGGAATGATAGCGGAGAAATTCTGCTACTGCCTGTTCTTCTTCAACTAACTATTTTATTGTAGAAACATATATACTACAAACTACTCTGTTAATGTTAATATTTCTGTAGCTGGAATTTACAATGCGAGAGGCTGTACAGTGCCTACATGCGTTGGAAGAATATTGTCCCTCTAAGGAAGACTATAGTAAACTCTGCTTGCTACTGACGCTGCCTCGCTTGACCAACCATGCAGAATTCAAGGACTGGAATCCCAGCACTGCACGGGTTCACTGCTTTGAAGAAGCCTGCGTCATGGTGGCAGAGTTTATTCCTGCCGATAGGAAACTGAGTGAGGCTGGCTTCAAAGCAAGTAACAATCGTTTATTTCAGCTTGTAATGAAGGGATTGCTTTATGAATGTTGTGTGGAATTCTGTCAGAGTAAAGCGACAGGAGAAGAAATCACAGAAAGTGAAGTATTGCTGGGCATTGATCTCTTGTGTGGTAATGGGTGTGATGACTTGGACCTTAGCTTATTATCATGGCTGCAGAATCTGCCAGCTACTGTTTTTTCTTGTGCTTTTGAACAAAAGATGCTTAATATTCATGTTGATAAACTCCTCAAGCCTACAAAAGCTGCATATGCTGATCTTTTGACACCTCTTATCAGCAAACTTTCTCCTTATCCATCATCCCCAATGAGACGGCCTCAGTCAGCAGATGCTTACATGACCCGCTCCTTAAACCCTGCCTTAGATGGGCTGTCGTGTGGATTAACAAATCACGATAAGCGAGTCACAGACCTTGGGACCAAAACTTCTCCAATGTCGCACTCCTTTGCTAATTTCCATTACCCAGGAGTACAGAATCTCAGCCGAAGTCTCATGCTTGAGAATACTGAGTGTCACAGCATTTTTGAAGAGTCACCTGAGCGGTAAGTGCAACTGTACCTTTATTGTTACTTTGGCTTATGTTGCACTTTCTGTTACTGGATTCCTACCTGCATTGTAACTTTGAACATAACTGTAACATTGAAACGTAATTTGATTGTTTAAATTCTGTGGTAGTTAAAACTCTGTATACAAGGTGTTTTCTTCCTTATGCTTTTATGATCAAAGTATGTTTTTATATTTCATCTTGAGCCTTATGGATTCAATCTGGACTTTTTTAAGGTTGAAATCTTAGCGCAGAGCACAAATATGCTCTGATTATGTAATAGAGTCCAGCTAAGATTTGTGTTCAGTATTACTGAATTCTTTCATACCAGATAAATAAATGGAGACAGTGAAATAGCTGTAACTCCATCTTTTTCCCATCCATTTTGTCCTCAAATGTCTGTAAATTTTGGTCCTGACACTGTAAATTATTAAGTATACTTCAAAAATTTACATATCGAAGTAGTCCCAATGAAGTCACTGGAAATGACTATATGCTGTCATTGTAGCATTCCTCTATCACTTAAATTGTTACAATAGTAGTTCAGCTTGAATATTTTACTTACCATTTTCCAAGCCAAATCCAAATAAGGTGGCTGAATGTATTATGGGGTTTTTTTATATTGGACTTGGAGGTGGCTGGGTTATGGTAGTGATGAATGCTATTAATAACTTCTTTTAATGCAATGTAGACTGCAAAACGGACTTTTCTCCTTCCTTATGAACTAAAGCCTGTATCAAAACTTTGCACTTCTTACCTTCTGAGAGAAGTCCTGGTAACTAGAGGAAGTGGTACTTGTCAATTAAGACCCTATCATCATGTTTTTGCTTGACCTTTATTTTGATCAGCAGTTCTGCCCCTTTCTAAACGTTATATCCATGCTTCTGTAGAAAGCAGCTGTCAGGTTTGTTTGGCTCTTGGGAGAACCAGGTGGGTAACTAGCACTGCACTTGAGTGCGCTGGCCAGCAGAGGACACTTTTAGAGCTGTGGTGTTCAATCCTCGCTGCAGTTGGTGACATTGTTAGTGTTGCCTTAACACAAGATACAGAATATTGCTGTAAGGTAAAGAGCAGCTGTAACTAAACTCAATAAAAAGGAAATAAACACCATCATACTGATATCTGTTCACCAATGATAATGGAAATTTTTACAGTAATGTATGTTGTAGTACACTATTTTAATGCTTATCTTGAAAGGAGTTACTTTGTTTGATTCTAAACGATCTACTTTAAATCTTTGGTTTTACCGACCTCTTCACAACTGGAGTTTTTGTGCATAGCTTAAGTCTTATGGAAGTATCCCTTGTGTTACATTTTTAAAAAGTGTACCTCCTGAAGTTACTAATGAATTGTGAATCCTCTAATTTTACTGATCTGTGTGCACAAACCTTGACATTTGTGCGTGTTGCCCAGGGTCCAATGTTAAAACTGATTCTTGAAAGCTTTTTGTTTCCCTTTTCAGTATTAGTGTACTAGAATAATTCTGCACAAATAGACTTATCTTGTGGGCTAAATAAAGTGGTAAATTGCTGCAGTTCTTTGTGTAGGCATTTTCATGTGATGTTAAGTGAAGTTTATAGTTCTTAACGTGTTTTTATTTATTTATTTATTAATTAATACATCTCTTGAAGGTTAGAATTATATTAAGGGGCCAGACCCATAGTTTTCAAGAAGGCATTACATTTTTCAGAAGAAAATCCAACTTCAGATTAAGTGTCCAACTTAAATGGCAATATTTGCAAGGGTAGAAGCTGGGAAGCTGAGCTTTATGTAAATCTGGCCCTTGCTTCCTCTTGCACATGACAGAAATATGGTATTACTTTTATAAGTTGTATTCAGCAAGCCTTTTAGTCAGCTACGTTACTTTTGTTATTATGCAGAGATACCCAAAAAGTTTAAAATAACTTCTTAAAGAGCTTTGCTGTAAGTCACTGGATACAGAGTACTCTAAGTTGACAGAACTAAAGATGGGAATCCATGGCTTTTAATGTGTTTGACACACTTACTGATTGCTAAAGCATTTTGGAAAGAGTTCCATGCAGAAATCTTAAACAATACAAGAATAGCAAAACTGGTTTAAATGTTTTCCTATGTAGCAATTTCAGGAATGTTCCAGCTGATGGATGTTAAACGTAGTTTAAATTTAGATTGGTAGTGATAATTAAACTAATACCTTATAGAAGGCATTAGTCATATAGTATATCTGATACATTCCATCCACGTAATTGCTTTGAAAATAGGAGATCTTGAGTAACTTGTTAGTTAAAGGCTATATAATTCAAGTGTAGGGGTAGAAAACATGGAATTTGGATATCCCATGGTAGTAAAGCTTTTTGGAAAATGTGGGAACAAAGGACACTGAATGTCTGTGCTTTTTGTTTGTTAGGGGTTTTATTTTGTTTAGCGTAACCCATTGCAAATGGCATTTTTTTCCTAAGCAGTGTCTTCAGTTTTATGTGACTTAAGTAGTTTGCACACTTGTGTTATCAGATTTTACTCCAGAATGTTATCTTTCTCTACTTACCAGGGGATTTTCTACTCTTAATTTTTCTCAATTAAGTTTCTCTTCTTTTCTGTGTTGCTGCAAGAAGTGATACTCCCGTGGAGCCACAGCATCCCATCAGCAGTGAGACTTTGTGCCAGAGTTCAGTTCCAGAAAATGAACCACTTAATGGAGCACAGAGTCAGGGATCAGCCAAACAAGAGAAAAATGAGGTAGTGGTTGGTTGTTTAAAAATAATGAGGCCCTTTGAGCTGTGTTCTGATGACTTCATAATGATTTGCCTTTGTATTGAGAACTTCATGCATGACAATGGGTTGCTTTGAATCTTGTTTTTATTATAGTAAAAATACCATGTTGCATCTTGTATAAGAAACTACTTTTTTTTTTTTCCCCATTGTATAAAGTTTTGCTGTCATTTGAGTCTGTAATGAAGCTGATTAGTGTGCCTTCTCACATCAGCAGTGTTGCTAAACTGTTTGTATATATTTTTTTTTAAAAAGTGCTTTGCAATACTCAAAGCCAACAATGTTAGATTAAACAATGCTTAAGAATCCTTTTAGTGTTTTAGCAAGGAATCTGGCATGTAGCCTACAATTTTTGGTGTTAACACCAAGTTTCGTAGGTCATTGTGTTTCGTGTGTGTGGAACACAGAGAAATTAAAATTGCGTAATTCCCTAGTAAATGTATCTTCGCTATTTAGAATCCAGTAGCATAACCTTTTTTTGGATTCATCTTTGAAGCATTGTGCCTTGACTATTCTTTTTCCTTTTTTCTTCTTAACAGCAATATGAGGAAAGTGAAATAATAGTTCAGTAAGAAACAGTGAAAACAGTTATCTAATCTATTCTTTTTCCAGTTTTAAACATCTGTCTCTTAATTCAGTAATGATTAATAATATTGAGTATGTGGTCTGTTTTGTTTGCAGACTTCAGTTTGATTTTCTTAAGTAAACTTTGTCTTGGCTTATGACATCTATATGGTACTGAAAACCAGTCTAGTCTTGATAGGGCTATGTTCTTGTAGACTCTGGGTACTTGAATGAGGCAACAGGGCCTGTTGGAGGATTAACAAAGTCCTCCAAACTTGAGGACTTCACTCCCCTCAAGGACTTTGCCGAGTAACTTCTCTGCTGCAACCATGTTGTATATGCACACTGGGAATACAGCAAGGGAGAATAGAGCATAGCTAGACGTATAACAGAGCAGGCTTCAAAAGGCAAAAAAAACACAGATGCAGAATTTGTAGGAGAGAATGAAGACAGGAGATGCTGTGCTATAGGTGAAGATGTTGGCCAGACTATTCTACATAAGTAGAAATGAATGTAGTACCCAGTACAATTTCACCTTGTTTCTTTTCCACATCATAGTGGTGTATGTTTATACCTGTGTGGGTAAGAAATTCATTCGAGTTTCTTTTCATAGCTTTATTTTTGCATTGTTCCTGGAGGGATTGAGTTAGAAGCCAGAGTTTATAGAACAGAGCATCTGGGCAACGTATTTCAGGTTTAGGTGTTAGTTCGGATAATAATGACACAGAATCCAAAGGATCAAAGGATTGAATCCAATGGCAACAAACAAGTGTCAGTCATGGAAAGGCATATAGACATGAATATACCTGTTGCTTAGAAGGATTATAACCCAGTGACTGGGGAATAGTTCACGTGTTTGAAATACAGAGGATGAATGCTTTCTAGACTTCTGAAGATCGCTTTGGAGTTTCTAAATTGCAGGTATTCATCTCAGGAGACTTAAGATGGTAAACTTTTTACAAATGCAACAGCGCTAGGAAATCTATTATAAAGCAAAAAATTATTGTGTCAGAGAACACAAGATCAAAATCATAATGCAAGTATCTTTATTTGGAAGAAATGCAAAGGCTCATAGTTATAAAGAAGGATCCTTTGTGTGAATTTTCTGAGCTAATGCGAAGTTATCAGGATGTCCTTATACAACTTAGAATCATTAGATGACAAAGATGTCACTTTTGAAAACAAGCCAAAAAAAAAACCCACCAGAGTTTTTTCTTTTACTACTAGTTGGTAAATATGCAGTTAAGGCTTTTTTCTTTAGAAAATGTGTGGCACTTCAGTGTTGATATTTTGGCCTTGGACTAAAGTGCTTTGTGTTTTCTGTAGGGTATTTTTGTTTGTTCATATTTAACTTGTTCTTAACTATTTTATGCTGGTAGCATTTGGAACTAGTGGCACAGAGAGAAAGTGAGGATCAGGGAATGCAGAAGGCAGTGAGTCCTGGGGAGCTGGCAGAGTGGGAAGCTAAAGATAGTATGTAAAAGGGAAGAGAGGATGAGAAAGGAAGCTCAAGTATTTGTGTTTGGTCCAGAAAGTAAGGAATTTTTAAAGTCAGAACAAGGTGCCAATTTCAAAAGTAAGATGTAACACTTGGATAGACCACTTCAAGGTTGGCTACTGGGAGAGGTAAATCAGTTCTGCAGACTGATGGCAGGGAGGTGTCAACATGCAGAAAATACTAGTAATTTGTAGTGAAAATATGACTTGGAATTTGGAATATAGCTTACATTGTTTTCTGATTTTTATTTTCAATAAACAACAAACCTATTTGTTTTGATCTTAAGTAATACTTTGGAAGTTTTGTAGGAAAGAGGAGTGTCCTTCTGAATTATGGCAGAACTACTTCAACAGTGAATAGCACAGGCTGGCAGTGATTTCCTTTTCTTAATATGTAAATTGTATCTGGTTTTAAGGAAGACTGAAAGCATTGTTCCTCAGAGGAGAATCTGCTGACCTTTTGATACTTATATTGAAATAACGAACCGGAAAGTGAATATTTAGGTTAAATACTGCAATTGTTTAATTTTTATCAGCAATTCTTATTTCTGTTTAGCTTCGTGATTCAACAGAGCAGTTCCAGGAATATTACAGACAAAGACTACGTTACCAGCAGCACTTGGAACAGAAAGAGCAACAACGACAGTTGTACCAGCAAATGTTGTTGGAAGGAGGTGTAAATCAAGAAGATGGAGCTGACCAGCAACAGAATCTTACTGAACAGTTTCTTAACAGGTTGGAGGGTTTTGTTGGTTCTCCATCCACCCACTCCTATTCCTCCTGAAGTTCTCATAATAACCTGGTTTGGTCTTTTTTTTTTTTTGTCATTTGTTTTCAGATCTATCCAGAAACTAGGAGAATTAAATATAGGTATGGACAGTCTTGGAAATGACGTACAAACACTTAGCCAGCAGTGTAATGGGAGCAAAGCTAGTGCATCTGCCAATCCAGCAAGTAACTTTACATCAGCACCTTCAGATGCTAGTCAGAGGATAACAACTGACAGCCAAAATGTTAATACAAGCACTCCTCGAAAGCGTGGATCAGCTAATCAGATACCCTTTCCTGAAGAGTCACCTGTACAGGGGAATCAAACGTAAGTTATTTGAGACTGCTCAGGACTGGAAATACCCTTCTCTTAGCACTGTGGGAGTAGCTGTTTGTATTTATTTTTAGTTATCAAATGAATTTGTCATTGAATAGGAGTATTTACCCCACGATCAGTGTTTTCTATATATTTTAATAGGGATTATAAAATCCTTTTTTTTTTTTTTTGACAGCATACATAAGAAATAGTGGTTATTTGTTACGGTTTACATTTTATGCTTATTTTTAATTTCAGACTTTTTATTCTGTCTTATATGTATAGTTCTTGTTTATTTTGTGTTCTAAGTTTCTGAAAGTTGTTTTTTTTATGAAATACAAACTAGAGAGAGAGGGGCAGGGCAGAGTGGAAACTGGATTTCTTTTGTTAAGTAAAGGTAGGGCTGACCTGAAAGCAACAGCCATTTTTCCATGTGTGTATGTATGTGTATACGTATGTATGTTATGTAATGAAAAAAAAATTTAACTTGCATTCACTCTTTCAATGCCTGGAGTTGCTGCAACACCTTGTAAAAATAATAGTTTAATGATAAAGAATCAGACACACTTAACACTTGTCCACACATATTAGTTCTGAGAATGACTGAAGCTGTACCTTTAGTCCAAAAAATGCTTATTCACAAATCTGTCCCTGCTCTTGTTTTTTTTCTGTCTTGTTGTAAATTTAAACTCTTCTCGAAATCAAAACAGTATACCAGAACATGCTGTCACTCAGCCACAGTTGGAAGACTCTTCAGGGAATTTAACTAGGACAAGAGGCGATGAGGTGAGTCTTCTTATTGTCCTTTACAATTTGTGTTTTCACAAGATTCAGAATCTAATCCCGAGTATGTGACATTCTCTCATTGTTAATAGATGTTTAGAATGAATTTTGGTTGATGCAGTACCTACAGAATCACAGAACCATTAAGATTGGAAGGGGCATCTGGAGACTGAGTCCAAACCCACTGCTCAAAGAAGGGTTAACCAGAGCAGGTTGCTTGGGGCTGGGTCAAGTTGGGTTTTGAGTATCTCCAAGGATGGAGACCTCACAACGTCTGTGGACAACCTGTTCCCATGTCTGACCACCCTCATAGTGTTTTTAAAACGACAAAAAAGTTTAAATGGAATTTCCTGTATTTCAATTTGTGTCCATTGTCTCTTGTCCTTTCCCTGGGTACGACTGAGAAGAGTCTTGCTCCATCTTCTTTACTACTCCTGCTGGGTATTTATATACACTGATGAGATTTACACACACACCCACACCCCAAAAAGCCCTTCTGATCTTAAGGCCAAACAGTCCCAGCTCTCTCAGCTTTTCCTTGTACAACAGAGGTTCCAATGGGATGTCTTTTACAGCCATTGTTTTGTGTTGTCCAGGTTGAAACTTTGATTGTTGGACTCCAGTCAGTATGGTCCAACTTTAGGGAAATAACTTTGCAATAAATACATTCCAAAGTTTCTGCATCAGATAAATAAAAATCAAAATTTTAGAAAGGTGGTGATGAAGTCATCAGGAGGATGATGTAGTAAAGCTTAGCATAATTTAATGATAACTTTGTGTTATCTACAGGGTGAAAAGCTGATTCTTATGTTTGTTACATTTGTTTTGTAAACTATGTTTATGACTTGGACTATTTTCAGTAAAAATGAAGCTTTGTTCCCTTTGCAAGTTTCACACAGCTCAAATGTGTTTACACAGAAATAAACTGTAATATGTGTCTGAGATGGACTCTTTAGAACAAAAGCTGTTGGAAGGCTGGAGGGAGAATGAGGAATGTTAATCTAATATTAACTGTAAAAGTGAGTTGAAGAAAAATGAAGTATGCTATTCCTTGACCTGGAGTAGACATTGTTTTACAAATCTGTAATTTGAATAGTTTAGCCTGGTGCTGCTACTTGTATTAATACTTTGGCACAACAGTTTTACATAATTCTGCGAAACAGTCACATCCACTTTTAAATGTCCAGTTTTATGGTGAAGAACCTAATTTGACTGTTACCCTTCTACACAGGATGACAAATCAAAAAAGCAGTTCATTTGCATTAATACTCTAGAAGACACACAAGCTGTCAGAGCTGTAGCCTTTCATCCCAGTGGCAGTTTATATGCTGTTGGCTCCAACTCTAAAACTTTGAGAGTTTGTGCCTATCCAGAAGTAATTGACCCAAGGTAAGAAAGCTTGTATAATCATTTTCTTTTTCTGTATCATAGCACTTCTTTCTCCTGTAGCTACTGGTATCTCTGTTTCATACCTTTATTTTGTTTTTAAGTAGTGCAGTGCTCTCCTTAGAAACCTGAACTGCCAAACAAAAATAAGATTGCTGAAGAATTTGTATATTTGTGGGGCTACTCTTTTGCTCTCTTCCATTACTGGCAAGATGCGTTGCCCCAATACCACACCTTTCCTTAAAAGGTATTATTTTTGTATCAGCAGGTAGGCTTTTCTGTGTTTACTGTGATGGCTTCTGGTTTTGATACTCCAGCTGCAAAAGCGGGAGAAGGCATGTGTTGGTTCCCAAGCCAGCACAAGTCGGGCTTCATGAGATGCAGTTTCTGGCAAGAGGACAGACTTAACAGTAGAGAAAGCAGTGCTTTCTTCAGCTTTCACAGAAAATTTTGCCAGAGCATGTCTGTTGGCCCGTTGTTACTATAAACGTTGTTTTCCTGATACTTTGGTTCCTTGACAGGAAAAGCGCTATTTGTGGTTTACTGTGCACTAGTCTTTTCTGTTTTCACCCATTTTTGATAGGAGGGGGGAAAATATTTTTTCACCTGGAACTAAATATTGCCATCTCAATAACCATCTCCTTGTCTCTGCTCCAATTACACTGTTTTCTTGGAGTAGCGGGGAAGTGCAGGCATCAAAAAACTTCACAATTTCAGAAGGAGCTACAAGTATGCACAGTGACTTTATCTGGGACACCTTCCCAGTTTAGGACTCATGTTCAGGCTTCCAAAGTGTTCAAAAAGTAATCTGATTTTTTTTTTTCACTTCCTCCTTAAATATCATCAGTAATGTAGCCTTTGAAGTTTAATTTCAAAATATTTATTGGCAATGTATGAAACAAACAAACAAACAAGTTGATTTCTGACATCCAGTGCAAGCTGACTTGCTGGGCTTCAAGCCCAGACAACCTCCTCCTGATTGGTAAACAGTGCAAAACATTTTCAGTGGAATGGATGCTGCTTTGTTGACTAACTGTGGTCTGCTCTCACACAGCTGCTTGTTCTAACTGTTGGGGAAGGGCAGATTGACTCTGCAGCCTTAGACTGTAGTTACAGTGCAGGATCTGATGTGACAAGTGACATAGTGCATCTCAATATGAAAGGAATACTGAGATTTCCTTAATTCTGAACTTGTACTTCTTCCTCTTACTGTTTTTTTCACTGTGCTTACAGTCTGCCAAAAACATTTCATCATGGGATTTACAAGTCAGCAGAGATTACATTATCTTAAAGATATTCTAATCTTTGTAACAACCTGAGTCTAGACACGCATTCAAAATTTTTTGTGTTTTTCAAAAAAGTATAATTGTGTAGAATATCTGGTAAATAGCAGTTGTTTAATTGTACATCAAAGTTTTGTTGCGACTTTTAAGCTTTTAAAATTGTCCTTCAAACTGACATACAATTTGTGACAGGTTGCATTTTGAGGTTTGGGGGGGTGTTTTGGTTTTGTTTTCCTTTCTCTAAATGTATAATAGTAGTGTGCTTTTTTCATATGTTTAACACTGATAGATAAACATTACAATTCTGCAGATGTTGCTCAAATAATAGCAATGCTTCCACGGAGCTGATGGGCAGCATGTGGTCTCTGTGCTGGGCAGGTGCTCCCATGTCCGGACAAAGTCGGTGATTCTCAGCTGCTGCTTCCACCTCTTAACAAATGTAGTGAATCCAAGCTCTGAGTGCAATATAAGGCATTAGGCCATTTAGGAAGTTCTGTAGTGTGCGTTGAATGGTGATCCTGATTTAGGCTGATCTGTCATGGATTTTCTCTCTGGCAATAAAATAAAACTAGCTTCCATGTAGATTTATTTCAGTATTCTTTATTAAAGCCATGTTTGTCTCAAAAGTTTTCAAACAGACTTTGATGGTTGTCTTCTGTTTTTTCTCTTTGCCTCTTTTGTTCAAGTATTTATAGTATGGTGTCTGAATTTTTCAATCACAATTTAATTTGTTGAATTTCTATTGTTGATGTTACTGGAGTGGATGTCGATGGAGTCAGATACAGCAATACTTTATCTTAAGCACCTGACTACTTCCTGCTGTGGGAACAGAAAAATAACATTGTAGGAAGTTAATCAATTGAAAGAAAGGAAATGTACATCAGTGGGATTGTTCCTTTTACTTCAACCATACATAAAGCTGATCTGGTTTCAGAAATAAGAATATATGGTATGTTTAGATGCTGTGAAGATTCCTGCATTAACATATAACGGTGAATGTGTCTGTCTTGCACCGATTGCTGTATTAGATTTTCTAGTAGATGAGTGAAGCTTTGAGAGTCACTTTATTCAACAAGTAATATCCAATGTACAGCTCATAATGAACATATGAGTGGTGGGTTTTTTTGTTATATGGAGTTTTTTTGTTATTTATTTTTATTTAATGGCCAAAGAGGAGACAGTACTTGACTTAGGGCAGCATTTTTCTGTGTCTTCCCAGGTAGGGTTAACACAGAAGCACTTTGGGTGCTCAATGAGTCCCACTCATTCTGACAGCAAGGATGGCGTAGACAACAACTTTTTGGATAAAACAGCAGGCCTCAGTTTTTATTGTTACAGTACTACCAGGCACAACAAGAGCCCCAAACACAAGTATATGGAGCCCTGTCACACGATTATGGTGTCATACCACACACAGTCCCCAGTTAGGGATTGTGTCTGGTGGGTGGGAAACTGGAAGAGAAACACCTTCCTGCACACATACACAGAGGTTACACAGGCTTCTGCTTTGTTCTTTCAGGAATCTGGATTTTCCAATCTGCTGCCTGGTAGTTTAGTCCCAGATCCAGCCTTTAGCCATGCCAGCTGCACTGGGTACTGCCCTAGATAGTGTATGTCTTACGAGCTTTCTTGGACTACTGTTGCTTAGTTGAACTCAAAGCATATTCAAAAGTGGCCACAGGATCAAGACATTGAAGTATGAAGGATGTAGAGAAAAATCCCACCAGTTTAGGACTCTGGGGATAAGGTTTCATTGTATGTAGGTGGTAATTACTATATTTTATCTGTATCAACCCTTTATAGGTGAAAGGACTGTGTAAGTTCTTTTTGCCTGTCCAATCACAAATGCAATGGGAAGATGAGGAAAACTGAGAAAATGGGATGGAGAAGATCCTTTTGTTCTGTCTTAGATCACATGTATATGTTTCAATGCAAACAGTCATATGTATTTCATATTACCCAAAATATTAGAAAAACAGTATTTTCATTTTAGAATACATTGTTTTCCTTGCAAATAAAAGGAAGTTGCATATTTTTCTTTTTTTTTTCCTCTCCAGTGCTTATAATACTCCTAAACAACCTGTAGTTCGCTTCAAAAGGAACAAGCATCATAAAGGATCAATCTACTGTGTAGCCTGGAGTCCCTGTGGTCAACTGTTAGCTACTGGTTCTAATGATAAATATGTGAAAGTACTGCCTTTTAATGCAGAAACTTGTAATGCAACAGGTAGTATGCATGTACATTTAGTTTAAAGAATTTATTTTCAATTATTTGTCCGATATTTGGCAAAACCATTCAAATTACATTGATTATGTAGTTAATAGGTTTTGTTACTTTTATTCTAATACTTTGATTAACTTACATCTCTCTTCCCTTTCACCATCACTGTAGTTTCTGTCCAGCAAAGAGTTACTGAGGGGTTGGGGATTATCTTTTGGGTTTTGGTTTGGTTTTTTGTTTGTTTGCATTTTGGTTTTGTTTTGCAAGACTCTGGTATTGTGCTATCTTCTGATAGACTTTTTTTTTTTCTCCCCCCTCCAAGATATGGTAAAACCACCAGATGTTCTTACCCAACTCTAGTTCTTGATTATCAGTAGAAATTTATTTCCGCTTCCAGTTCCCATTTTTCTTGCCTAATTCTGTCATCTCCCGCATCTTAGAAGTCTAAGGCTTCTCTCCCAGCAAATACTGTTTTCCATGCCAAACCCTCCTAGTCAAAACACTGAATATACCTCTCTTCTGTTTTGAACTTAGGCTACCTTGTCCTGTGTGGTTCGGTGTTCTCAATGATCATTCCCTCCTGGCAGAGAAAGCCTTTTTAGTTCACCATAGTTTACGAAAAGAAATAAATGTACTCTTTAAGCCTTGGCTGGAATTGGCTGTGGAGATGGTCTATGCACATTTTGCAAAGCTTTAGGAACTGTAGAAAGCTCAAGCAACAATCAGAAATAAGATTATTAGAGATTTTATTTGAACTCTAGTAATAGAAATAGTGTGTTCTATGGAAAGTGCACAACAATGTTTATACTTGGTAGTATACCCGCCCTTGCCTAAAATACTCTGCATTATCACTGTAGCTGCTTTAAAGATTGCAGCACTAAGTGATAAGCAAAGTATGCCTCATTTTGTTCCTCGATTTTTAAATTATTTTAGGACCAGATTTGGAGTTCAGCATGCACGATGGAACAATCAGAGACCTTGCTTTTATGGAAGGCCCAGAAAGTGGTGGTGCTATTTTAATAAGTGCTGGAGCAGGGGACTGTAATATTTACACAACAGATTGTCAGCGAGGACAAGGTCTGCATGCTCTAAGTGGTCACACTGGTATGTATGTTGTTGCTTCTCTCTTGCACTCTTTAAGTCTGTATTGTATTCTAATAAAGTTGTTGGGTTTGTTTTGGTTATTTTCCTAAATGTCTTTGTGTGTTTCTTTCTAGCAAGACTTTTTTTTATCTCCAGATTGCTCTCAAGGCGTTTTGAGGGGAGATGGGGAGTGTTTGTTTTTAAATATGTTGGCTGTTCATTTAATGGAGAGAGTGCATGCTTCATTCCAGAGAAGATGCAAAGCTAGGTATTGCCTTACACTGTTGGCATTTTAGATCATGCAACGTGCAGGTTTTCCATAGGATTGTTAAATCTCTGAATGCAGCAAAAAAAATCAGAACTGTAATATTTCATTATTTGATTAATGATGTTTAATCAAATAAAGAAGTCTTCTTGTTCACAGGTCATATTTTAGCACTTTATACATGGAGCGGCTGGATGATTGCATCTGGATCCCAAGACAAGACTGTAAGATTCTGGGATCTGAGAGTGCCAAGCTGTGTTCGTGTTGTGGGAACAACATTTCATGGAACAGGTAAGACTTGCTACCATGCTTCTGATTGTTCTTGCATAAAAATATATTTTAAAGATGTCTAAGTAGTATAGAGTGAATGTAAGGGGTTTTGGTGTCACAGAATGGAGGCTTGGCTTTAAAAGAAAGAAGTTGTGAGGTTATCTTTACCTGTGTGTTTTGTTTGGGTTTTCGGGGCGGGGGGGGGTTATTTTTTAAAGTAACACTTCCTTTCAAAAGTTGGCCAGTTTTTTGCCTTGTGACTTTGAGACACTTCTGAGTTCATTAAAATTAAAACAAGACACATGATAACTGTTTCAGAATCGAAGGAAAGGGTGGGAAGGAGCAGCCATTTTTGCAAGTCATCAGCATACTCTGTAGAAATCTGCAAAAGTATCTTAAGAACCACTTGGGTTTGGATTTGTTTCTTGAAACCTTTGAGGGGGAACAATAAGTTACAACTGGGGGAGGGGGGAATTCCTTGCATTATTCTGCAGTATTTCATAAAGTGTGGCTTTTTTGCCTGTGACGAAATAGATACTTTTTCTAATGCAGCTTTAATAGCGGCTTTGCTATCATTCCAGTGTGACCTATGGCTTCAGAGTTTTAAGTGCTAGAACATAAAAATTTTCGTATTTTAAGGTAACAGTAGCTAGGTATGTTCACCTTAAATTTAAGACCAGTGTTCAGTATTCTTTTTAAAAAAAAAAAGTTGGCTATTTGTACAAATGTACATAAGTGTAATATGTGGTTGTGTTTTGTCTTGTTTTTTTTTCTACTGTAGGAAGTGCTGTAGCCTCTGTAGCTGTTGATCCTAGTGGTCGTCTCCTGGCTACAGGACAAGAGGACTCTAGCTGTATGCTGTATGATATTCGAGGAGGACGAATGGTGCAGAGCTATCATCCTCATTCCAGTGATATTCGTTCTGTTCGCTTCTCTCCAGGGGCGCACTACTTGCTCACAGGATCATATGATATGAAAATAAAGGTGACAGACTTGCAAGGTAACATACTACAAAGGATGCTAGGTTAATTTTCAGTTTGGTGCTTTTAATATTGAGGTTGGAAGAGAACTTGGTTCCAAGATCAAGTTCTAATTTAAAAGGGGAAACAATAGTAGAGCTTTGAAGGGTTTGAAATGTGTATAAATGTGATTATGTCTGTTAGCAATTGGCTAGTTGTGTTGCTAAGAATATAGTCTATGAACTAAGTCTTGTTTTGGGGAGGAGGGTCTGATCATGATAAAAGAACTAATTAACGCTGTTGCCTGTTGAGATGGCCATTGCTTTCAGGCAGCATTCATAAAATTGACCCTTTAAAAAAAAAAAGAAAAAAGTGTCATAATAATGCTTATTTTTATTGGGAAGAGTTGAGAGAAGATACTGGGTATATCTAATCTACTTGATTTTCTTGGACCGTTAAATTTTAATCACATAATGTGAAAACTGAATACCTGTAAAGTTGTACTGTGTCTAGTAATGCCTAGAAACCAAAACACTGGAGCCTTGTGTTATGCTCTGGGTGGAGGCGGGGGGGTCAAGTATGCTTCATGAGGTGAAATACATATGTAAGCTTTACAAAACAAACTGGGGGGGAGGAATAAAAAACAAGAACAAACAAAAACACCAAAAAACCCACCCCAAAAAAACAAAGAGCTGGGACATAAATTCATGAAATGACTAATGATTTCTGTTCCTCTGCCATAGGGGACCTCACGAAGCAGCTGCCTCTTATGGTGGTAGGAGAGCACAAGGACAAAGTTATTCAGTGCAGATGGCATACACAGGATCTTTCTTTCTTGTCGTCTTCTGCGGACAGAACTGTAACCCTTTGGACCTACAACGGCTAGAGTGCAAACAAAGGCATCCTATGCAGCTAAAGCACAGAGACCTGAGACTACAGAACTGTAAAAACAAACTAATAATAATTAGGCATTGAGAGAGCAGCAGTTGTTTTTGTGTCTTACTAAGAGGAGGGGCACTTGTCGCAGATTTTTCTGGTTTCTAGGAGGTCTTGGTGTTTTTAGTATATTCTTTTGCAGTGCTTTCAGTCTTCCATGTGAACTCATGCTGCTGTGACCTATTGTAGTCTTGTTGCCAAAGTCTATGAGGAGAACTCTTTATGTTGTTGATGTGCACTCAAAGTAACATGAATGATGTGTTTACAGTTTGGTATTAATTGCATTCCTTGGTCTTTGCCTCGATGAGAATTTTATAATAGAAACTTAAGTTGAACAACACTTTAATCAAGTCTGTATGTAACTAGTTCCACACACATACATAAAAGATAAATTATTTCCACTGTTTTTTCAGATTTATTGTATTCATCACTTCTCAACAAGAGGTCAAACTTTGTAACATCTCCACAATTTCAACTTTTGTAGTAATAAATTCTGAACTTTAAAGCTGACTAGGCAGTAACCACATCTTGATTATGGTCCATTATATAGTGTGGGGGTTTTTTTTCTTTCTTTTCGTCTAAACTGGGGGAAATGTTGCTGGTTTTACTACATTACATTTGTTTTGAACAAGCTAACATGTTGGAGGGGGAAAAAGTAAAATATTGATTTTTGTTTGTTTGTTTTGTTCTGGCTGTAGAAACATATAATATTTTACTTTTTGAATGCAACAGAATACCTCTGTGTATAGTGTACTGTAGAAAAGAGTGGATTGGCAGCAGTTGTCACAGTGAGCTTAATGGCGATCAGTTTTTCAAGTAAAAGGGATGCCATTAATGCTATAATAGAAACCA
Source organism: Cariama cristata (assembly GCF_000690535.1). Classification (NCBI taxonomy): domain Eukaryota; kingdom Metazoa; phylum Chordata; class Aves; order Cariamiformes; family Cariamidae; genus Cariama; species Cariama cristata. The sequence continues at coordinate 1,154 of NW_009635527.1, read as the reverse complement.
GCATGGCTTAAAATGCTATGTCTGCATGATAATTTAAGAATTGTTTAAATTCCCAGTTCAGAAGCTTATCTGAATTTTTTTTTCTTGCACTGTTTATGTATGGGAAATTGCAGTTTTATTTCTACAAAACTTTAGATTCTAATGTTTATGTATTGTTATATTTTCATATTGTACAGTTCCTTTTACTTTTTAAAATATAAACCTTAAACATTAGGTTATTTATTTATTTGAACTGCAGTTAAGTTTGGGACTCTCTTGGTTACTAAATTATATGTGCACTGTAGCAAGCATTTTTAACTATCGTATAAAAGTGGAAAGGTAACTATAGAAGTGTATCTGTGCTATAATCTCAATAAAGACCTCCAACACCTGCAGCTGTCTCATCTGTTATTTTGGATTCCTGGTTTGTAATTCCTCAATGCAACTCTCATACTACAACTGTATGTCAAAATCTGTTATATGCTTAGAACTGTAACAGATTTTAGGTCTTTGATACTACTTCCAAGTATCTGACTTGGCAGTGTGATAAGTAGTAATACAGTAGCACGGAGATGAAAATATGTTTATTTTTGTATATTGGACATGTAGGTTAAGGTCCTAATGCTGCTTTGGAGGAAAATACAACTGCTAATCACTTCTGTTCCTCCAGTTGTCAATCTATTTTTAGTTAGCACTAGAAATATTTAAATACTAATTTCTTTACATGAACTTTATTACAACTTCTGTCTTTACAGAGATGATTTAGTTTTACATTTGTCGCTTTATGTCCTAGCCTCCTGTGATTCTGAGCTGTTTGTATGTGGGAGCTCCCAATGCTTGCTTGTATTTACTAAAGGGAAGTCCTTCTCCTATATGTAGACAATTAAAAACACAAAAACAAATCAATGTATAGGACAAGAAGGGGGAGGGGAATAACTTGGTGGGCATTGCTGCTGCTTCCTCTCCTGCAGGTGCGGGCGGCTGGGCTGTATCACTGCTTCGCTCCGGGGGGGGTGGAACGTAAACTGTGCTGTTGCGTCTGCTCCACGGCTGCGTTCTCCCGGCCTTCAACGGTTGTGTTCTTCAACCTGCTGCTCGTTTAGACGATGTTTATTTTCTCTGCTGCCGCCTCCTACACACGCTGCTGATCCTGGCCGCGCTGCTCTGCGACTGGA
>NW_009635526.1:29184-35222 GCF_000690535.1 Cariama cristata | reverse complement strand
GTGGGTTGGGGTCTTCTCAGTCGGGAAGGGCTGAAAGGAGGGAAAAGGGAGAAGGAGGTGGTAACCATCAAGTTTTCTGGGAGGCCGTGCATCGGGTGACCCAGGGCATCCCCACCCCGTTGTCTGCTTCCCCATTTACCTCGCTGCTTGTAAGGAGGCGCAGGTTGTCGCAGGTTTGTTGAAACTTACTGTTCTGCAGTGCTACCCCTCCGTGGCTCCGGTCATCCGCAGCCTCCTAACGCGAGCGTTGCCCGTTCCGAAAGGCTCTGGTCTCCCAGGTGTCGGGGTCTTCTTTCCTTTGGTCGTTTTCCCTTGGCATTGTTTTCTTGCAGGTCTGGTCAGACTTTCTAGCCCCAAGTTTTAAAAACTTAGTTTTGAGAACTCTGTCTCGGTTTAGTTTATTTAAAAGCAGTTCTATTCTTTTTACTTTTAGATGAGACGTTACCTTTTATTTTACTTCTGCATACGTGTGTGAGAGAGAAGGGAAAACTTCAGTGTTTGTTTGGGTTCTATTTGTTTGTTTACTTAAAAAAAATAACTGCATGACTCTTAACTCTGAGAGGAAACTGATTCTTTCCAGCAAACGTTACCTTAACTTTCTTTAGATTAACCTGTGTGAATAGCAGAAAGTAACTATAGTAAATGAATTGCTATTTGTGTTACTAACCCAACCTGTACCTTGAGGTCCTGGAGGGATACGGTGTTTTCTGGGCAGATTAACTGTGTGATATAACAAATAACATGGAACAATAAGATGGAGGGGAGTTATTTTCCTTCTGTTTACTTTCTGACGTATTTTAAGGTAACTAGCTCCTTTATACGGATCTCTTCTTTAGACAAGCATGCGAGTTTTTATTTCGCGGGAAATGTCTTTTTAAATGCTGCAGGTAGTTCATCAGACTAATCGGAGCTGTTTTCTTGTTGGGTTCTACTTTGTGTTTGACCGCTGGAGGGCTGCAAAGAGCATTTTCGGGTAACAGTAGCCACAATTTGCCAGTATTTAGTGTTTTAAAAACAGACATGTTAGGGGTATTTATATTGATATTTAGGTGATTTAAGTTTTCACTTATTACTTTACATACCTTGTTTCTTAAAATTAGATATCATCAAAGACACTCATGCAGGATTAATAAATGAATCAAAATATATCTTGGCACTGTATGCAGTTAATATCTGATATAGTTATGTCTGTGGACTCTTCCTTTTCACCCCCCCACCCCCCCACGTGATCAGTAGAGGAAAGAAAAAGGGGTTTATTTCAATAACAATCTGGTGCTGTGTTCTACTTGCTCTGTATTTTTCTGTAGGATGCAAATTTTAATTCAGGAGGTATTTTGTGGGTATCTCACACACACAATGGAGAAGCCTGCTATTGTAACCATAAACTTGACTTTGAGCTTGAAGGTGGGCGCTTTCTGGTTGGAGATGCAGGTAGGATGTAGTGTACAAAGCTCCTCTGGCGCTTTAAGCGTTCTGTTGTAGAGAGTAGCAAAGACAATCTAAGATAATGATTTCAAATCTCATCCTATCTCATCTACTTTGCTGTGCTCTGCTGCTCCTCATTTTAAAAACAAAACCACCACCCCTGCCTGCCCCTCTCCTTTTCCCACATGTTTTTGAGGATGGGGAGAAGGATTACAGAAACAGTCCTTGTTCTCACCATTCACTCAGTAGAAAACAATTTCTTTCACAAAATATCTCCAGGCTGCAAAAATTATTTACTCTCCATAGAAAGGAAAAAAACAAGACTCCTTAAAGTTTTCTGTGGAAAAACAAATATGAGAGGTCATGTCAGAATGTTTAGTAGGTGGTCAGTGACAGAACTTCATCTGTATATTAAATATTCAAATGCAATTTGTGGCTTTGTTAGCTTTCTAGAAGGTTGTTGACCCTGGGATCTTTATCATAGGTTCCAATAAAGTCACCTTTTTGGACAGAAAATTTAAAGTATTTTCGGACACCTTTGTTCGATAAGACAGAGGGGCACACTTTCTGGGTTATTGGAATTGCATTAATGATGTCTGGAAACAGCGTGGACAGTCTGTCATGGCCTTCAGTTATGTAAAATAGAATATGTCGAAGGGTAAGATTTTTGTTGTTGTTTTTTTCCAGCACATTCAAAATTCATAGGTGCATGTGGTCGCAGGCAAGGAGAAATACTACCTGCAGCATTTCACTTTGTCTCTCTACAAATCTATGCATAAGGCTGATTTCTTAAGTTATTGTTATCTTATTGTAGTATATACTATTAAACTATTCGGTGAAGTCCTGAAAAGATTGCCATATCCAAATTCCTTGTGAGACCCAATTAGTCAACCTTTCAAGTTTGACTGTATTTGAACTTCATCATTAACATAAACATCATTTTAATCTTCGTTTTTAAGTACAGCTGAAAGCATCTCAATGATCTAAATAGCTAAGAATATTTGATTCCAATTAAATTAATTACGTGGGCAAAACTTGAAGTCTTAGTCATTCAGGACATTTCCAAATCAATGGAACATTCAGTCCCACTTGGCAAGTCTATTATGTGAATACATCTGATATGACTATCAGCGGTAGAAAAACAACTAACCCAGGGAGACAGAGGCAGCATATTCTGCGTAAAAGAAAGCTTAAAGCCTGAGGGGAAGAAATTGAAGGAAAATCTTTGAGAATGTGTTAGGAAGATACTAGTGTCTGAATTTTTCTGCATAACGCTATGGTTTCTTGTAAATTTTTTTCACAGTAAATAATTTTGATATACTTTTTCATATCAGTTCAAAGGAAAGAGGAAAAAAAAAAACAAGAACACTCTCTTCATCTTCATCCAAAATATATGAGAAGTAATGTCTGGCACAGTGCTTAGGTCAGAAGACGGGGAATGAAGCAACCTTGCTTTCTGTTGCTGGTGCTTTCTGTAGCTCACCAAGAACCTTGGAAAAGACTTGTAAATAGTTTCATATTTCCATTTTTCTCATCCATAAATGGAGATGGGAATATTCCTTTTCCAGGAACATTCCCTTTTTTTAATGTTGTGATTGAAAAGCAATTCATGAAAATTGACTCTTCTGTCTCATAGGATAAAAGATTTGTCTGATTATGAAGTCTGGGTGTCAAGATAAAGAAATGATTCAAAGGTCTCAAAAGACAAAAATTGCAGTATTTGATAACTACTTTAGTATCCAGGTATTTCAGCATAGAATACTGACAACTATATTTAAGTTGTCATTATGAAGCTAGAGAATGTTTGCCAGCCATAATCATATTGTTACCAATTTTAATTGCATTATTTGGAAGGCTACCAAAACTGGGAACCTAAGAGCCTCACAGCTTTGAAAGCATATTTCAATTGTAAGCAAAGTATGTGCCACTTAAAGAACATCCTGGAAGGTATGTCTTTTGTCACCAAACATTGTGGCCTGAGAGCAGTGTGGAGTCATAGTTTTGTTGCTTTTTTTTTTTTTTCTTTCTTGAAGTGACAGCCTTTGGAGTTTGAAGGCAGTAGCTCTATCTGGATAGACCTTCTCATGGCCAAATTGCATACTTGAAAGTGGCTTCCGTTTTCTTTTTCTGCCTTTTAAAGATTTGGAGAAGTGTGTGAAAGCTGATTAGAAGCTCTTGGAGGCACTGTCACCTTGTTTTGATTGTTTACTGTTTGACTGGAAACAGTTATTGATGATCCAGTACTCCTGTGCATCTATTAGGCATTAAAAAAGCAAAGTGCAGATTACTGGTTTTATATAGTTATAGTTTGGGTGTTGTGTTATCATCATCATAGAATGGTTTGGTTGGAAGGGACCTTATGGATCATCTCATTCCAACCTCCCTGCCATAGGCAGGGACACCTTCCACCAGACCAGGTTGCTCAAAGCTTGTTATGAAAGAGATGTTATTCCTAGGGCTCTTGAAAATAAAGATTCATGATGGTGTGATTTAATATTTGATAAAGATTTTCTTATACGCTTTTTGTGTATCAGATTTTCTATGTCAGATTGACAGGATGTTTTGGGAAAGTAATTTCAAAGATCTAATTCCAGCTTCAAATACACTTCCTTTCCTCCCTTTGCACATATGTTCTTGGCCTCCCCTTGATCCTCATTTTGACTTAGTTGCCTCATAGTAATTTGTTTCTGTTTCTTTTGTTTCCAAGAAGGCTGTATTAGAAGGTGGCAAATAGCTTGCCTGGCTCCTATAGAGTGTCTGAGTGGTGTAGCTAGCACTTCATTTAGTAGAGAGAGCTTCCCTACTGTGAAATAAGTAATGGGAAAATGAAAGATAAAATGCATTGTTCCTATAGCAAGCTATTTGCTAGTGTCTAGTGTAGCTGCCTGTTGTCCATAGCCTATTTTTGCAAATATGGCAAATAATCAGGTCCTGACATTCAAAACATGTTTAATGTTACTTAATGTTGTGTAAGTGTAATTTTAAAAGACAAATTTTAAAACCTAATAACAGTGAGATTTGGCCTGCCTCAAACTTACAGTCTGTTTGTCTGTGGAGAGGACTGTAAACTAAGTGTAGCTCTTCTCAGAAACCCTTTCTTCCCTCTGGTATCCTTAAAAAAGAGCTGCCTGAAAATAACAGGCAGAGGATACACACAAAGGGATCTTTGACTTACCTCTGGCTTCCCTAGCGATTGTGCTCAAGTGGCAGTTTCTCAATCTCTCAAATGCGTTATCCCTTTTGAATTGTTAAACAAAAAGTAACAGAAAAAAATAATCTTCAAACCAGCTGCAGTCTATTTTAACAGGATATTTTAGAGGATGGTAACAGAGTTGGAAGATAGATTCCTTATTCAAGATTCAGTTGGAGAAAGGTCTTTGGTTTTGGATGTTGCAATTCAAGTAGAATCTGGACCAGCTGGAGTTGGTTCCGACGGAGAACAGCGAGATTGGTAAGTCTAGGAAAAGTGACCTGACATGCTGAAGGAGTTGTGGTTAGCTGAATGAAAAAGAATTGAGGAACACGTGAATAGTTTTCAGGTATATATAAAAAGCTCCTGCAAAGCAGAGGAGAAAATCATGTTCTCCATGCTCTCTGTGGGTAGGACAAAAAGTAGTGAGTGACAGGAAAGATTCAGGGTAGACTTTAGGAATAGCTTCTCTTATGATATTTTAGTGCCTTTAACAGGAGAGCTGTAAGAACTATTTGGAACAATATTAGCATGTATAGTGGACCAGAGCTTTTGGTAGGGAGGAGAATGGATGCAGTGACCTCCTAAGGTCATCTCAAAACCTGAGTTTCAAACTACACAGAAAACATTGCAATGATTATGGTAGTACAGAAAGAAAAGAGTTGGTGGCAATATGGACATTTAATAAAATGTTTTTGTCACCTGAGAGCTTCTTCAGGCACCTTGTATCTTTCCTTGGCCTCTCTACAGATGCTGACTGCAGACTAGCAGCCCCCTTTCAGTGGCAGCCGCTGCAGCTGTCCTTCTTGGGGATATTCCCACACTCATTTATGTGTTCTTCTAGATGAACCCCTTCTGTCCTCAGAAGGTGTAGTGTTTGACAACTGTGTGAAGTAATATCTCCTGCTATTCTCTAGAGTAGTTCACTGATTCACAATCTAGCAATAGGTGCTTAAATCAATCATTTAGGCTGTTCACATCTTTTGATACCAAACAGACAGACAGCTTTATTCAGCTGTATTGCATTTGTGTGGGAAGATTATGGTAGCAGCAGGGGCTACAGGGGTGGCTTCTGTGAGAAGCTGCTAGAAGCTTCCCCCATGTCCAATGGAGCCAACCCCAGCTGGCTCCAAGATGGACCCACCGCTGGCCAAGACACAGCCCATCAGCCATGGGGGTAGCGACTCTGGGATAACAGAATTAAGAAGGGGGGGAAAGCTGTGGAGCAGCAGCTGGAGAGAGGAGCAAGAATATGTGAAGAGCAACAGCCCTGCTGCCCCCAGGTTGGTGCTGCAGGCCCGAAGCAGAGATTACCCACCAGCCCCTGATGCAGCCTGTGGTGAGGCCACCTGTCCTCTGGCAGCCCACGAAGGCCCACGCTGGAGCAGATCCCCCCCTGCAGCCCAGGGAGGACCCCCCACCG
>NW_009635526.1:9822-29126 GCF_000690535.1 Cariama cristata | reverse complement strand
GTGGATCAGGTTTGCTGGCCGGGTTTTTGACCCTGTGGGGGACCCAGGCTGGAGCCGTCTGTGCCTGAAGGGCTGCACCCTGGGGAAGGGACCCACACTGGAGCTGTTCGTGAAGAACTGCAACCCGTGGGATGACTCACGTTGGAGAAGTCTGTGGAGGACTGTCTGCCGTGGGAGGGACCCCAGGCTGGAGCAGGGGCAGAGGGTGAGGAGTCCTCCCCCTGAGGAGGAAGCAGTGGCAGAGACGATGGGTGATGAACAGACCCCAACCCCCATTCCCTGTGCTGCTGGCAGGGAGGAGGTAGAGCAAATCGGCAATAAAATTGAGCCCGGGAAGAAGAGAGGTGTGGGGGCAAGGTGTTTTAGGATTTGGTTTTGCCTGTGATGGTAACTGGTGAGTGATCTCTCCCTGTCCTTATCTCGACCCAAGAGCCTTTCATTATATTTTCTCTCCTCTCTCCAGCTGAGGAGGGGGAGTGACAGAGCAGTGTTAGTGGGCACCTGGCATCCAGCCAGGTAAACCCACCATATGGGCTTGTCCCCAAACCCTTCTCTATAGGAGAAGCTGCAGGGTGTTGTAGATGGATTCAGCAAATGATTGTATAGCTTCATGAAAGAAAAAAAAGTAAAATTCAGCATGTGCATAAAATACAGAGGCACAACCTCTTGTTGAAGTGGTGTTATGCAACCTACTGCTGGCGGCTGGGAGACGATCCAGGAGCAGTATTGTATGTGCATTTTTCTTTTCTGTAGGCTCTTGCAGTTGGCCATTGCCAAAGACAGGGATGCAAGCTTCAATGGTCCCTTGTTCTCTTAAGGGTGACTCTGCCCGTGGTCTTTGCCAGACAGCCCAGTAAATGTAGGGGGTTGTCACTTACAAAATTTGCTTACTTGCTGAACACAACTTGTGTATGGGCTTTATGCTGAATTTTAGAGAACATCCTACTTGAGGTTTGGCACATTTTTTTCTTTTCCACAAATGCAGGTTTTAAGTAGCACACTGGCAAGCCCATATTAAATGCTATATTGGTACCTTTGATAATTGCAGCTGAGGTAGAGAGGAGGATGACTAGGAATCTGAGTCTGTTCAACTTCAGAATTAGAGAATAGATGAACCTTGTTGACAAGATTGAAAAGTGTGAGTCAAAGTAGTAAGTGTAAAAAGAGAAGACAGGTTGAAAAGAACTAGAGGTGGGGAAAAAGAAGCCTAATGTCACACTTGAGAAAGGCATTTGTTATATCAAAAAGAAATTATTCTCTGACTAAAGTTAAATTTTGTGGTTTGATCCCGTTAGACTTTTATCTATGGGTTTAATATGTTTATTTGAAAATAGAAAAGTTGTCATGAATTGGAAAGGGTGTTTGTAAAAATAAGTTAGAAGGAATTTTGCAAGAGACATTGTGGCGTGATTCGAAGAGTTGTTAAATCTGTCACTGTACATAGAGGCAGGGTTACTTGTCTGTCACTTCATGATGTAATATATGAAGCACTTTCTGCAGCATCATATACTTCCCTGTACTCCAAGCTCCTTCTTGCAGAACAGTATAACAACATGTCTGGTGTATGTTTTATGTAGTGTTCAGAAAATGTATGTATAAAAGCGTGCATATATGTATGCTTTATATTTATTTTAAATGGATTTAATTTTGTATAGGTACATATATGCCTACATACTTAACTGTGGGGTATAAGAAATGATACAAACCTGAAAGAAAATTTCACAATTTGTTTTGCATTCCACATCTCTTGAGGTTGCAGTGTAAGATTGGAGTGTGCCAAAATCCTTGAACAGGATGTGCAGACTTGCTGAGTATGCTTTGATGCAATTAATTCTTCAGAGTGAACCCAACTGTAGAAAGAAAGAACGAAACTGAGCCTTCATTTCCATGTAGTTTACATCTTCCTGAGCTCTGTCCATGTAGGCTGGCTGCTTCCGAATGACTGCGAAACTGTAGAGTGAGAACTTCTATTTGTTTTTAGTTTTATGTTAATCAGGGAATTAAAGCACGCTAACAACCATACCCAGTTGGAGAGAATTATGCACATTCACTGTGGGGCTTTGCGCAGGCATCTTAAGGATGCCTGTAATGCTTCAGTGTTTTGTTGTCTTTTATGAACTTCAAATTTACTGTATAGACTAGATTAATGAGAGGAGTTTAAATATTTAAAATGTTTAAGTGTAGATTTCTAAAGTGTACTTTAGGAGAGTTCGTTCTAAATTACTGCCTATTTTTTTGCTGTATGTGTTCCTATAAAAATGATTATGATGACTGCTTATAGCTGTTGAGTAAGGGAGTGAGTTATTAAGTGTGGTTGAAGCATTATACGTTATAATATGGCATCAAAACTACAAGCAACTTCTTGATAAAATAACCATAAATGCTGTAGTCAGAAAAATATGGATATGTATCTCTAACTAAATCAGTTAATTTGACATTTGTCATTCTCAATAACTGACATTTTTAAAAAAATTCAATATTTAAACCACATTGAATCTAAATGGGATTTACCCCCCTCAACCCATGAAATCCTACTTAATATGGGAGGTGGATGATTCTTAAAATCTGCCTTTTAAGAAATTGCTGGGATTTGTGTAGCAATCTTTTATGTTCCATTGCTCGGTGGCAAAATATCCCTGCTTTTGGCTTTTTGGTATAGATGGGGACTGTATGAGATGTTCAAGCTTGGGAGCAATGAAAAAGACTAAAAATGCTCCAGTTTTTCGGGGCCCTTATGGGACCAAGAATCCTCAGGATTATTCAGCTGGAGTGCGAGTTGACCAATATATCATTTAGGACTATTGGGCTATTAAAGAGGATTTTGCCTATTATCTAAAAGCATTTTTTTGGAATTGGATATAAGGAGTGTATGTGATGAATGTTTTAAGGAGTGTATGTGCTGAATTACAATTCATTTTAATGTGACTTCTGTCTGTATTGATTATAAAGATGGTTCTGCATGGAATTGCAGTTTCCTAGCAGTTAATGCTGTTATTTAGAAGTTTGATCTTTGTACGTGAAATCTTGACCCTTGTTAAATCAATGTGAGATTTGCAGTGTATCTTGGTGGAATCACGGCTTCATCTTTTGTGTGTTTTAGTATAAATGTAAACGGTTCTTTCGAAGCTTTTAATGTTCTTCCAGTAATAGTTGCCTTTATCCAAACAGGAGGAATGTTTGATTTAATATCTTTCACCTTATGGCTTCCTCTGGTATAACTGCTTTCGTTGAGTCAATAGAACAATTCTTGTGTGGGGGGTTTTTTTGTTTGTTTGTTTGTTTGTTTTTTTCAAAGTACTTTTCATTCAACTCCAACCTAGTGAAGTGTTGACTAAGATGGCTATCCTACAGATTTAAGTATGGTAATTTTTCACTGTGTTGACTTTCAAAATACCTGTAATGAAGGAGTCAATTTTTCCCTTGTTTCCTCACTGACTATCTTCCATCCCATCCCCATGATTCCTGTCTGTTAATAGTTAAATACAGTGAGTAAAGACAATCAATGCTGCAGTTTCCCAAGGTTTCAATTGTACTCATTTTGTCAAACTGTGTTTTGTTGCTGTTTTAAATCAGAGTAATCACTTGAAGTTTTGTATCCCAAATATGGATAGTACTTATCTGCTTTTCTAATAACAGTTATTAAGAATGACATTTGATTTACCTTACTGCTACTTTCCTATACATATTTTAGGATAATTAAAATGAAGTGAGACACCTTTATTTCATTTGGAAAAAAAATTGCGTCAAACGTAAATATTAAGATTGTGGTGTTTTCTGATCAGCATTCATCCATCACTCATTTGCTAGCAGATTAGAGTAAGTAAAACAGACGAGGAAAATTGAACTCTACTCATTTTGAGAATGATTTTGTCTTGCTTTCTGACTTGAGTATATTTTTCCTCTCAGTGAAGTATGCATATGCATATAAATACTACATGTGTGTATGTGTTTATACATGTGCTGCATGTGTCTGACCGTTGTTAGCTTACAAGGATTTAATGGCTTGTGACATTTTTATTGACTTTTAAGATATTTGTTGTTGTTTTTTTTCTTTTTTTCCCTTAAAACCCCAGCTTCTGAAATCAAAAGACTAAGGAAAGGTAATCTTTATTCCTAAAAAGATAATAAGCCCTAGTTGTAATATGAGGGCGAACTGAAAAGGTAATGCAGATATATCACAAAAACTTACAAATACGAGTGAAATAATGAGCATTTCCCTCAAAACTTGGTGGGTTGTGTTTTTTGGTTTTATTTTTTTTTTTTACACCTGATTGTTTAAAATGCAATGAAAATCTGAATGTAGTTGGAAAACATCACTCCACCGTGTTTATACTGGGTTGCAAAATCGCTGTAATTTGGTTGAATTTCTTGGTTATAGATGGAGCTTGCAAAATATGGGTTGGTGAAACAAAGTTAAAATAGTCTGTGAGCTCTCTCATGGTTTTCTGTGTGTTAGGCATTGTTGGTTTCTAAAATCTGTTTTGGAGTTAGTTTCACAAAGGCTACTAGCAGGGGTCAATTTATGACAGAATGCATTGGCAATAATATTTGAGGTATTTCTGAAGAAACTGTATGGCAATCATGTTTGAAGGGCTTTTTTCCCTTTTCCTTTTGAAAACTACTTTAAAAATTCCTCAACTATGCTTGAACAGATGGTATTTGCCATTGTTGTCAGGAAGAAAAAATGAACTTTTAAGATCTTGGTTGACAGAGTTTTAAATTCCTGTTGAGAAATAAAACCTTGAAACATTTAAATCAGTGTGATTTATGCCAAGCTGTTTTAAAAAGTCTGCATTATGATAGTGGTCTATAAATCTAGCTAAGATTTGGTGTCATAAATGGTGGAAAAGAACTGGATACTGTAGTTGGCTTCCATCTTTTTCTTCCTCAAAAACAGTGTAAACACTGTAGATGTATAAAACGCGAAAGGCACAAGACGAGAGACACGGCTCTTGAGACTAATTTGAAGAGTAATATTTCAAGGCTTATTTTGGGAAACTGATTTATTTTTTTTTTTTAATTTTTTCCTTTCCTCTGCGCTCCTTTAATGGTAATCTTTGGTGTTATGGAGTCTGTGGACCACTTCCAATGACTGCAAAAATAATCAAGAAAAACAAGTCTATTTTCAGTAGACTTGTATTACCGTTCAGCTGCCCATCTCTAAATTTGCAGAGATCTGCAAATCAAAAAGTATTGAACCTACTTGTGAAGGTTAGCAACAATATCTGTGAAAGAATATTTTTGGTGCAAGCAACAGAAACTCAGTCTGTTAGTTGGATATGTGACTGTTTCTAATAATAAAAAATACTTTGTCCAATATGAATCCCTTCTTTTATAACTTGAATTTAATCTGTGTAGGTTTGAATACAAAAATAAAAATTCTTACGGGATTCAAAATGTCAGTCTTAGTAAATAAATAATAGTCACTTCAAACTGATTTGTAACTTGCAAACCTAAATTGTTCTCTGCATGCTTCCAAATGTTTATAAATTTTTTTGAAGTTTCAGTACTTGAAGCCTCTTAAATCAATATGGTAAGAATTTGAATGTTTTCACTATCAAACTGGAAAAGTATACCTTTAAAAAGAGGGGATAAAATTTCAGGTACTGTAAGTCAGCAATGCCATTTTAAACCAGCCAAGGCTGTGGTCCTAAATTAAGGATATGACTGAATACAGAGGTTTGTTTGGGGTTTTTTAATTTGTCAGAAGCTTCCAAAAAAGCGTTCTGTGTGATTTTTCTCAGTTCTGGACTGAGTATTTGCCAGAAAAGCTCATCAGACGGATCTGGAATTTTTTTTGTGTACATGTGTTAGGGAAAAAGTGTTGAAAGTCTAATTATGACTGTCTTTTCTTACAAAACTTGCTTCAAAAACTATAAACCCCCACTTTATTCTGTGCAGTTGGAGCCAGAACAGAAATGTTGTGTTTTCTTGGGCAGTGGAAACAATGTCAACATCTACTGCTGGTTGCTCTCTGCAAGTTGCAAATCCTGTACTTAACACAGGACTGCAACACTTAGCTGGTTGCACTTATTAGGAGATAGGATGGGAGGTGAATTTGGATGTAAGTGACGACAAAGTATGATGTTGTCAATTTCTATGACTTTACAAAGCCTCTTTGTTCTCTTTTTTAGAGGAACACTTCCCCTCAAACAGAAGTACGCTCCAGTAGCAGTGTCGCATTGCGCGCCTTTCCTTTTTGCAAGGGAGTGTTTCTTGGCACGTGGAATGCACACTCGCTAAATTGGCGAGCAGAACATTAGCATCTGCAGAACACTTTGCTGGTTCTTGGGGACGTTAAAACATATGTACAGTAGGTACACAAGTATTTAGTGAGGAGGAACTGGTGTGATCAAGATAAGCAAGGGATAATAGCAAGGACAAAAGGTAAAGTTACGCAGTACTCTGAGAAGTGAATTGACTGTGCAACTTAAAGGTGCCTTTATTTGAGAAGTACTTTTGTCTGAGATCATCCTGAAACGTGTGGTTGCATCATAACCTCAGGGGAATATTTACTTTTTTCCAGGGCCAAAATTACATTCTACAAAATGAAAACTTGTCTCTCTTGTTTCCTAGTCTCAGAGAGTATGTATTCCTTAAGTTACAGTGGAATTTTCTGGGGAATAAATCTTAAAATGCAGTAATCATTTGAACCTGAAGAAAGAGCTAAACCCATGCATGGATTAGCTTAACCTTCTTTGGAAATATTTGAAACTGAATAAAATAAATGCTTTCTGTTCAGAATAAAGCTGTGTATGAGGGAGTCTTTCATAATAGACATTCCAAATACCTCTTATTTTGTACAACAGAGAACATTTAGTTACAGTAAGATCAACAGAGGAGGAAAAAAAGCTTGGTATTTTGATAAGCAGATGTTGGCAATTCAAGTTCTGAGGCTCCTAAGGCATCATCGCTTCCAGCACTACAAACCCTAACACAGAGAAGGAGCCTTGGTGTTCATCAGCTCAGTCTCCAAAGACTTCAGATTGATGGGAAGGCATTGCAATTCTGTAAACTTTGGAGTATCTTTCCTTGACTGTATTTCAAGGAGTGGTTCTCTCTGAGGCCACAAATCCTAAAAATAAATTAGGACAAGGGAATGAGGTGTGTTATGGAAACTTAATTATAGACCAGCTTCTGTTTCAGTGGAAGCTAATAAAACCCAATATATTTTTGCAAGACTTACCAATATTGGCAGAATAGTGGATTTAGTGAAACCTTGAGAATAGCTGAGGGGTAAACTGGGACATAGAAGGAAAATTAGTATCAGTCTAAGTTTACTTCTTTCTATTCTAAAATACCTTCTACGAAGTGCTGACTGTAGCATTATTGTAAAGGATATTTGAATTTATCCTCGCAAAATGTTTCTTGCGTATCTTTTTCCAGATCTTGTCTGACCCAGTTCTTTTAGGCTGACTCTGCATTAGAGATTTAACTATTATTCCACATAAGCAATTATTCTAATATAAATTATGAATATCCCAGGATACACTTTTGACCTTTTAACTTTTCAGCTGCAATGAATATAATGACTGTGTTGAACAAAGAAGGAAATTGAAGGCCAAATATTATACAGGGGAGTTGAATCACCTGGGACCTGGAGAACACTGTCTATAATCTGTGTAAAGGGAGCTATTTGCAATCTTATCGTGTGTATAATGTGCAGCTGTCTTTCTCAGCTATTGTTGCATGCACAGTAGGATAAATTTGATGGCAGGGAGAGGAGGCAAGCAAGGAAAAGCATAGTAGGAACTTTTAGAAGAACAGCACCGATGGGCTGCTACTTGTGAATTATTTTACCTTGTCCCTGGGTAGCACTAGTAGCTGTGCTAGTCCCTCCTCACATGGGGAGAAAGGGGATAGGAGCATGTGAGGCATCATATTCTACTCTTGCTTCCTTCTTTGCATCCTAAGAGATGTCATAGTACCTTATCAGTCTCCAAAGGCTATGTAACTTTGAACTGAAGGACTTTGCAGTTACAGAAAAACAAAAGTTCTTCCTGGTTAGCTTCTCACGCTTTGGCTAATTTCTTGTTTGTTATTGCAAATTAAATCTCAAATCACAGATCTAAATGTAAAGTTTAGTAAGAACTTTCTAAACTGGGCAATATTTCCTGATGCATGTTATTGTATAGAGTAAGCCCATTGAAATTCGGCACCTTGTGATCTGTATGAGATCCAGGAAGTAGGAAGAAAATTAAATAGAACTTGTACCCTTTCACATTCTCAAACATCTTGAAGTTAATGTTTTGTAAGGTAGGGCTTTGCTCCTAGCTTAGTGCTTGTTGTTGCAGGAGTTTGATCTGAAACGTGTGGTAGAACAAATGATACAGCTTTGATTTCCTTGGTCATAAGTCATCTTACATTTGGTTTTCCAGTTAGTAAATGGAACTAATTACCACCAGCTTTGTATGATCCATTAGATGGGTAATATGCTTTGTTCTAAACTCTGGAGTGCAAGTAGCAAAACTTTGAGGGCGACTTCAGTCCTTCAGCTGGAAGGCATTTCATATGCTTTTCAAGATATGTGTCTCAGAACAACAATTGGACCTACCTTGGAAGGATAATGAGTTCCCCTATAGTCCTCATAAAAATTGATTTGTCAAATTGCACGAGAGCTCCAGGGTTAGGTACTCACACCAGTATTTTTTTCTGAAAGATGTGTTTGATGGAGAGTGAGCATGATCAGTAAGTTGCAGAAAGGGAGTGTCATTGTCAGCTTATGTATCCAAATGGGCTCTATGAAGAGCATGACCCTGAAAATTTGCTGTACTGTTCACTGCAGTGATTTAACTGAAGACACTTTTGCTTCAGGGGAATTTCAATGCAGTATTTATTTTACAACAAATGGGGGAAAAAGTGTGTGCTTGTTTTTCTGGAAGGGGAAAGTATTATTCTGAAGTATACATTTACTTCAGTGATACATCAGTTTGCATTGAAATCAGTCTACTAACTATAGAAGAGTTGAATCAGGCCCTGTAAGCAGACAGTTGTTAATCTGAAAGTTTGCACACAACAGTTTGGAATGTCAACTAGAAATTGTGTTGACCATGTTTCGTAGCCTTTGTAGGAAACAATGTTCCACAATTTTTGTGGACCTAAAATAGAAATATAGTAGGTAGTATGCTTGAAAACCCAGCAAACCATGTGGGATCATGTTCCTTTGTGTTTGCAGAAAAGATGGAGAAGATTTACTAGTGATATTTGCAATACCTTATGTCTAGGTATGTGCATGATAAGGTGAAACTTCTGTGTGACCAGTAAAACACCTGCTGCAGATGAATGTGTTCTATTAGTACTACAGACTTTAGCTGGAAAGTAGAGAAATAAAGAGTGCTTTTGATGGGCTATTATTTTAAAATAAGTTCTCATCAGCTCCTGACTGCAATATCTTAGGGTTAACTTGATGTTACTTATTAATTGCTATGTATAGTACGTTTAGCATCCAGCTGCCTATGTGATATTTTTGAATATCAGTGGAAATAACATGCAAGGGTAAAATTTGGCTTTGTACACTTCCATGTGCCTGTATTTGAAATCCTGCTGTGTGTGCGTAGGAGAGGTATGAGCTGGCAGCCCTAGCAACTGTTATTCTCTGCTTATATAGCAAACGAGAAACAGCTGAGAGCTCATGGCCCATCTTGTTGGCCTAGCATTTATAGCAGGAACAAATGAGGTTTGTCTGTTCTTCCTCTGTGTTCAGACTGGGCTTCAATGGGACCAGTATCAATGGTTTGGTCTTGGGGAGTGTTGTTTGGTTTTGTTTTTTTTTTTATTCAAAGCGGAGATATTGGCTTTGTTCTTACTATACTAAGACTATAAACTCACTTTACATATGCTAATGATTCACTTTTTGTGCTATAATTCTTGAACAAATGGTCTTTTGTGAATTTGGACTTGGTATTTCAAAAGCATCTAGGTATCAAAATCTTCTCTTTCAAATTGCGGGAATTGTTTCTGAATGTAACTAGGTACCTTTGTAGAACTAGCTCAAATTCCTGTGAAGTTCCCTGTGTTCGTTCTTTCTCCTTTGTAATAAGGGCGAATAGATTTTTTTTTTGAGTTTTTTTTAAGGATATTAACTTTTGTATGGGATAATACTGCAGAAGTGCTTTATTTGCATTAAAAAATGACTAGAATGTGGTTTTAATTGCTATTCATGAGTACCAACATTCACTGAATAGCTTGGAAAGCTAATTAAAAATTATAATCAACTTTATTCCTCTTACTTTAGTTAATATTTCTCTTTCCTGTCAAATTGTGAAGTTGGTTTTTGGCTTCAGTTTGTAAAAATAACCTACCTTCTGCACAGTCAAGAGAACTCTGCAGCCTCTGTGAATTGTTCACGTGAAAAGTCAGGGTAGGTGGGCTGCCATCTCCTGGGGCTTGTTTATACCTTCATTGTAACTCAGGTAAGTGTCTTGAGAGAGTGTTTGCATATTTCATGGTTTCTTAGGATTAGAGATTCTTAATTCTTAAAACTTTAGTTTTAAAATTTTAGAAAAGAACAAAAGAATTGATTTATTTAAAAATTTTATCTTTATGTGAGGCAAGATTGTAAATCTGTTTACAAATCTTGTGTTGAACCAACTAGTGTCTAAGTAACTTGCTTGCTCGTGATATGTTGGAAAACATTTTTATTGCATGAGTTTTAGCCGCCCTTTAGTTTAGCAAGTATGTTGTAATGTGCAGAAGAAGATGACAAAAATTATGGTATTGTTCCTGGTTTAAGAAG
The DNA here is from genome assembly GCF_000690535.1 of Cariama cristata. Lineage (NCBI taxonomy): Eukaryota > Metazoa > Chordata > Aves > Cariamiformes > Cariamidae > Cariama > Cariama cristata. The sequence goes on along the minus strand of NW_009635526.1, from coordinate 18,391 downwards.
CCTTTGAGAATATTCTTTGAGGCTGGGAGAGCGTAGTAGAAAGTATTGCTTTATGCTTGTCCTAGACTCAAATTTTTCCTATGTTTCTGGAAAAGGCCATTTAGCCTACCTAGACCTTTCACCATTCTCATGTTCTTAAGATGCTGAGAACCTATTCAGGTTATCTATTTAATCACCAAGTCTTTTCAGTTAGTGATAGAATCCTTGACTCTTTGGATTTTGGTGAAACTAAGCAACAAAGCATTTTGCACAGGAGACCATTGTTGTCTTTCCTAACTCATCCCAGTGAGCTTTTGATTGCATCCTAACAAAAGTAATTAATATCATGAAGCAGTTGGCAAGGATATTAAAATTCAGTGGGATTTATGAAAATAGCTTTCGCAGAAGGAAAATTGTGTTATTAAGGGACTGAAAAGTCAGTTGATGATTTGTTCAACACTGAGCTTAAGATGCTTACTGTTTGTTTGATGAATAAGGTTGTTTCTCAGCATGGTACTCCCTTCTGAAGAGAAGATGGATTAAAAAAGTTTCATCACCAATACATTTGAATGCAGCTGACAACAGGACAAAATTCATTGCATGCATTTTGTGCAGTTTTTTGTGTTATAACTCAAAAACCTCTCATACAAAACATTGCACCAGCAACTGAGGGAAATTACTAAGTCCAAGGCTTAGGCTTACTTACGGTGTATATATTGCTGATTAGAACTTAAATGTATTTGCTAAGTCTTTTATAAAACTCGACTCTAAAAAGGATTTTCATGCTGTTAGCTCTTTTAAAATACATTTGGAAGAGTGACTGATGAAAATGTTTTGCCGTTTTAAGTTGACTTCTTGAAGAAAACTGTAATATGATTTGAACACTTAAGTAAAAATTTTACTTTAAAAATCTTGTGTATCTTTATTACATACCCTGTATTATCTCTATGTACATATCTTGCATATGGAGTTCAACTGTGCTGTTCCATTTGCATTTAGAAGTAGATCTGGTGGATCCATAGAGCAATGGACTGATTAGCTTTTGGCAACTATTTGCATCAGATGTGTAAATAGCTTGAAGCGCAGACAATCCAGATATGTCTTATGTATTACTTAATAACTTGGTGAGAAGACAAGCTTTTTAACATCAAGTAGTGCCTTCCTTTTTTGTTATACAATACTTATGGTTTGTTCTGTAATCAGATGGCTCTTGGGATTAATATGCATCAGATTCTAATCCCTTTAATTATGACATCTAATGCCTTTTCAATGAGGGAAAAAATAGGAAGTCAGTGGGGTGGCTTGTGAATGACATTGAGAGTAAAGGGATCAAAACTGGGCTTTCAGTTGTGAAATCACAATAGTGCGTGTTCTGCGGATCAAGACTAGGGTCCAAGGCAGTACAAGACAGTATGTTCTGGATTGGTTATAAACCCCTATTTCTCAGTAAGCTGACTTTGCATCAGGATTTTGTACTATTCCTGAGAAACCGTTTGGGATTTTTTTTTTTGTTCAGTGTTTTGGTTGGCTTTTTGTGTTTGGTTTTTTGTTTGTTTTTCTGAGTTTTTTGATGTGTGTTTTTCTCTTCCTCTAGTGACGCTGGTAGCTTTTAAAGAATTATTTTCCTCTTGCATTGTATTTTACTGAAACTTGTAGATAGGATGAAGTTGATTTATTGATCTATTTAGATCACCTCAAGAAGAGAGTGTATATAACTTGCGTCGCTCTACTGGACTGGGGAGCATGCCAGCTCCTGTACCCAAGCATTTGGGTGATTAATAGGACCGGCTGCAGCCTTCCTGCAATGGTCTCCAGAGCCAGTTCCTCTTCACAGACTCTGACAAAGCCAGGACTGAAAGGTGTGTTTGCTGTCTTTGTTGAAGGATTTGAGCGGCATCCTGGCTTGTTCTCCAGGTGGTCCAAAGGGTGAAAGCTTCTCCTGGAGTGTATGCTTTTACAGCTTCTCTGTCACAGGACTGTGAATGCTCTTGCTCTGCATTCAACAAAGGAAAAGGCTTCTGTCAGCTTTCTTACATAGTGTCATAGCGACTGATGCGTAATGAAGCAAGTTATGTGCACTCTGTTTATGAACAGAACTGGGTATGAGAGAGTAATAATTAGGGAAATAAACAGAACAGTCCTATGTATGAGTGATTTCCCAACCCCTGGTAGTGGTGCATTTGGCACAGTGGCTTTTTCTCTGAACTTCTGTGTCTTTCTGCTTTGCAGTTTTTCTTAAGGAGACGATGGAAATTTCATTATTCTAAGCATTCCTACACCATCTGAGAAATGTGTTATTTTATTGTTTATGTGTTGATATTAATAGTTGCGCTTTCTTCCTTAAACTAGATTGCAATATTAGTGTGCATTTTAAAAATATTTTGAAAAATACGGTAAGAATTGCTGGTAATTATCGGTTTGTGAGTTACTCTTGCAGTGTACATCAAGCTAACATTCTTTCATTTTTTGTATATTATATCCTTACAATGGCATTAAAATATGCTAGCCTTTGTCTCGCACAGTAGGATCTCAGTTGGTAACTGGGGCATCTAGTCATTACCGAGCTACGAATGTGCGGTTTATCATGCAATGATTATCCAGTGGTTGGAAATTGGTTTTCAGAGCTTTCAGAATGTTTTTATTCTTAAGGTTTTGCTAGTTTTCCTATTACCCCAATTTTTGGTTAAGTTTTCTCCTCTAGCAAAAGAATTAAAGGAACCTAAGAAAACAGAAATGGGAGAAAAGCTTACAGGCTCATTTTTTGATCTGCCCCTCGCCCCCCCCACCTTGGCTCTGGTTATCTCTACTTTCCATTTGTGTAGCTTTTCAGAGTTTAGCATTTCTAGATAGTGTAAAATATGGAAGTTAATCCTAATAGGTATGAATTTATAGATAAGAGTTGTTTGAAAGGGGGGAAAAAACACCCACCAACCCCCAACAGCAACCCTGTATTGTTATACAGAAGCTATTTACATTTGCATTTTATATATTTATGCATAACAACAAGACTTGTGGCCTTGGTTCTGAATGGAGCATAGTTTTCTTCCACTTTTTTGACTAGGGAAAGCTAAGGATTTTTTTTTACGTTCTTAAAAATTCAATATGAATTAAGGTTTCATAAAAATAGATGTTTTGCCAAAGACTGCATAAATTGTGTTGCTACTATTATTGATTTTTCTCACTAATGGAATAATGTTCATCTCTCTTCTTAGCCGGTCTCCTAAGATTCTGCAGGTCACACAGTAACATAATAAAATCAAACACAGACATATGATTTGTTAAACTACACACCATGAATAGAAAATGAGGCCCAAAATGACTCTTTGGTGTCTCTCTCATTTTTTTTACTGCTGACTTTGTTCTTGTTTTGTTTTGTTTTTTAAATATCATTAAATATTAATGTAGAAAAAGCAATAAGTGGCAGAAACTACTGCTCAGATGGAAGTACTGTGTTGCTTTATCAGGAGTAGCTGACAGATAAAACATTAAATGTAATTTAATTGGTCGCATTGATGTACAAAAATAAGAACCAGGATAATGTCTCCATCCTTTTTATCTCCTTTTATGTCCTTCTGTGAAATCAAGTTTGGTGGGTAACATTTCAGGAGGATAAAAGGAGGACCTAAGATGATGAGCCATTTTAAAAATAATTTCTTAAATTAATTTTTTTTTTTCATAAAATACAAGAGGGAATAATATAGCCATGAGTGCAACAGCAGGGATTCCTTCTTATTTGAGAAGAGATCTCAGAACAAAATTAAGACAAAGCTTTATTTTAGTCTTCATAAGAATAAAATTAAGTCAATTCATATTTTTAATAATTTAGAAGATTTTGTTCCCTATCCTGACTGTTCCTTGTTTTCAAAATGTATTATACCTTTCATCTGAAAATGAATCTTTTTTACTGTGATGCCGCCTTTGTGCTGCAAGGAGATACTTTCTCCTGCAAGTTTTCTTTGTCTTTTGGTTTAAGTATGTGAATAGACTGTTTTTACCTTAAATTACAGCTCGTATCATTGATTGCTCTCTTTGTAGATTCTTCTTTGTTATTTATCCTGCAGAGTTTTATATAGAGTGCAGTTAGAGGAGATAATAAAGGCAGTTATGGTTCTGTTATGACTTATGTAGGGGATCTGTTCTTTTATCCTGCATACTTTAATATCAGCATAGTATTTCTTTGTTCCATGTAGACAATTATTCTGCAGTCAGAGTGCTGCTGTTGAATTTAGCTTTCATTAACTAGGAATAAATAGTACTAAACAAAAAAGCCAAGTTAATTTTGAAATAGCTTATGGTACTATAAATACAGTCAAGATTTGTAGTGGTTTAACCAGTGGGACAATACCATGTTTACATGGCCTTCTTTTAGATGGTGTTTTAAAATTATTTGCTGGATTCTAGTAAGAGCTTTCGGTATTTCCAACATTTTTCCATCAAGTAACTGTAGTCACAGTTCAATAACTATTCAAGTAAAGTTTTAAGTTGTAACGAAACATCTGAAGTAAAAAAAGAACCAACCTGAACAGAGTATATAAATAAAAAGGGAAAGCTGCTGTCTCTCCAATCATTTGCCTATAGCTCCCATTCATTTTAGGACCTGTAAGATGTGCTACTTTTGATTAAACTGGCTGTGGTGTGTGGGTTTTTGTGTGGTTTGGTTTTTTGATTGCTTTTTTTTGTTTTATGGTGGGCAAAGAAGTGTTACTGCTGAGTGAATTAGTCATTTACATATGCTTGGAATAGCAAATTCAGTCGAGAAAAAATTTACAGACTTTAGTGGTGGGCTAGAGTTGATTGATTCTCAGACACCACCACACGATAGTAAGGGTGTAGTGGTATTCAATGGCAGTTGAATGTTTAATCAACAAAGCTTCCCATCTGAGAGTTTTTATATAAATGCAGAGAAAAGTCTGTTGCTCTTAAATGTAAAGTATCTCTCAGGTCTGAATCAAAGAATTTATTTATTCTGTGTGAAAGAAATACATTTTTCCTCTTCAGAAAAAAAATAATTCTAAAGTTTCTAATTCCCCATTTTTGCTGCTTTGGGTGTTTGTAGCTGTGTAGCAAGAATCTAGGGGGTTTTACATTGGTAATGTCCACACTAGATGAAAAAACAATGTGTGTGTCAATGAAGAATATGGATCAACGTTTATTTTCTTTGCAGTCACTATAGCTATTCCTTGATAAGGTGCTGGACAGATTTATTTTCAATAACTGTTTTCTTTACTAGTGTCCATGTTTCAACACTATTAACACAAAACCATACATTCACAACTGGATTCAGGGTTGCTTTGAAATGAATTTTATGGGATGGCTTTCCTATCAATCTTTTCTTACCATTGTCCTTCATTATCACATTAGGTGGTTCCAGTCTTGTGAGCAGTCTGTGAACACTATGACCTTGTCATGATAGCTCCCTTTGATGTTGGTCACAATTGGCTGTGTCTTAGAATGTTTCAACTGTATTAGTGTGTTTCCGTAACACATCTTACGGAATATCTTCTGTTTATTCTTTTAGTTGTCTAAATATACTTGCTATGTAAGGGATCTTCCTTTTCTCCTTTTGCATCTCTTAAAAGTATTGCATCAAACTTTTTTTTTTTGCACTTCATGAGAAAGTAGATTGTTGATGTGGTTTGCTCTCAGGGTTCTGTAAGCAGCTCTGTGGAGTTGCGCATGATGTCAGCTGGGGCCCTCCCTAAATGTAAGGATCGAACACAGGTATTTCCTCATCTGATCAGGATCTTGAAAGGGGGGAAAAACAGTAATATCCCATTGATTTCTGCCTGGGCAGTTCTGTCTTTCATGTGCTGACGTTGCTTGTTGCCTGAGAATTTGTAGTGACACCTGGAATTTGATGCAGATATCAATGTTGCAGCTTCTGAGGTGTAATTAGGATGATAAATGGAGTAATTCTGTGGTTAGATTCTTCTGCCACACACTGTGCCATGAAGCTACAGCTCAGCTTGTAGCCCACTGGGAAGGGAAAACATTGCTGTTGACTGAATGCATTGTGAAATGTTGAGTCCATGTTCAAATCTGAATAATGTTTTTAATAAAAGTGAATGTCTATGGTAATCAAAATCTCTGTGTAATTGTTTAGCTATTTTCCCAATATGAATCTATGTATTTTAGTTGTTCATTGACTCTAGTTTGTTAAGCAAAAGAACCATTTCCTGCAGCATAACAGTTCTTTGAGAAAGGGTGGGAGCAGGGGCAATTGCAATTGAGTTTTGATGAGTAGAAGGTTTAGCAGTAAGAGCAAAGCAGGTGTTAGGTGCATCTCTTGCTAAATTGTTAAAATCTCTTACAGCCTTAGTGAATACTTACTCTTTCACTTAAAAATTGAAAATTGGTGTTAATACTGTTAAGCTTTTAATGTCTTGGTGAATTTGATGATACAATTTAAACCCCCAGCTGTTGTTTGCTTCATGTCAAAGTGAAAAAGATTAATCTTCATTTGTGTCCTGCCCTGCAATTATCTAGAGGTACTGGGTGCCCTATATTATATCATCTAATATAGCAAGGGATTACTTGTAGTCCTCATTCAAGCAGAACTTGATGTTTCTGAAGGAAGAGTTTAATTTCTACAAAGAAGTTTGTCATAGATCAGAACAGAAAGCCTCTGTATCAGAAATACTCCTCAATTTCATGCCAGTGGTTCAAGTACTGTTGTAAAAATAGTAACAGAATATCAGTGTCTTCTGTGTGCAAGATGCACTAAGATGTAAATACAAGGTATGCAGATGAAAAGGTACTAAAGGTAGTAGAAAAGAGAAATGGAATTTCTAGTTCCTTGGGGAAGCTGTGTGGCAATGGGAGTATGGTTTCATAATAGGAAGAAAAAGAAGAATTTGCTGCCTAAACTGTATGCATTTCCACTTTGTAGTTAGCCCAGATGACTTGCACTTGAATTTGAATTAAGTAGAACAGGCAATGTATGAACTATCCCAAAGCAGAAGCCTATTGCATATAAGTGGTTTCTATATTTTTATGCACATTTCCATGGTTATATTCATTGGTGCTTTTGTCCAGAGGTGCTTGGAGGCTTTTCCTTTTAATGAATTCTGAGATTTTGTGAGTTCCTTGGATGGGATGGCAAGAAGTTATGGGAAACACACAAAGACTGTCAGCATGGAAGTGTCCTTGTCTTCCTCAAGGAATGTTCTAGCTGTCACGGTCCACTCAGTAATGGACTCGTGATGGTTCGTTAAACTCCGGTCCTGAAGTGCAAAAAATAAAGGCTAAAACACCAAAGGGGTTATATTTCAATCAATCAGTGTAACTTTATTATGTTGCCCGTAAAGCAGCATGCGATAGGTAAAAGAGTGAAGAGGGAAAGAAAAGTTAAAGTAAAAGGAGAGAGGGAGAGAGTTATAGCTACCACCACGGGTCCAAGGCGACCCTATGGTCCCAGGTCCGGCGGCGTCCCGTCGGTCCTCGATCGTCGTGATTTCCGGTGGGGAAAGCTTCCAAACTTTGGTTGTTAAGGAGCATCTTTTATGCTAAGCAACACACCTTGTCCCCTCCTCCGTCCCATGGACCACTGCCAGCCTCCGCCTTCCCGAGCAAGACTTCTGCGCATGATCAAGGAGGAGTGTCTCAGGCGTGGTTTGCCTTGGAGGCGGGTAGCCTTCGGCTAAGAGGTGTGTTTTTCATATTATAATGAGGAAAGTTCACCTAAAGTTCAAGTTTTCTTTCCTGTTGCTAAGACAGCAGGTGAGATCCATCTTCTTTGACAGCTGGTATGTGGTTTTATCTCGACCTTCACTTTCACTCCCAGGTAGTGGACCATGCAGTATGGTGTGTTCTGTACCATACAGTCCTCCCTTTTCGGGTGTTGACATCCTTGTTCCCGGGTAGTGGACCATGTAGTCCTCCCTTTTCCTTGTCTATTGACGATGTTGAGACATTACTGTTCTTTCGGGCCAGCTTCGGACCGACTCTCACACTAGCTTATGTTAAAAGCTGTGTCTAACCCATACTCCTTGCTGCACAAATGCCTACAGGATAAAGCACAAATGAGCATGGGCTTTGAGGTTTTGCATGGGCTGTGCAGAAGTAGGACAGAAACAGGTGAAAGGGCATAGACTGTGATTAGCGCAATGCTGTGCCCTAAACGTTGGGTGGGTGTGGAAATTAATACTGCTGTCAGTGTGAAGATTTTCCAGTTGGTCTGCTCATAACAGTCTGATTTTGGGGACTGAATATGACACAGGTAGGGAGAACAGTGAAAGGCATTTAGGGTTGTTTTTTGCTCTAGGAAACAAGGCTGATCTAACTGATCTAGCTTTCTGTGCTCTGATCGCTGTGGTGTGCTTCTGTTTGTTTGCTTGTCTCTTCCCTCATCCCTCAGTTGTAAAGTCTGATGTTACTATGTAATGCTGCAAGATGTGTGACTGAATCTGGAAAAGTAAATAGAATATTTTCAAAGAACTCATCTAAAATGCTCTGTGTTGTGGTTAACGTGGTGGCATCTGGTTAACTTTCTTTTGTAGTTTTTCTGTTTGCTTGGCACAGTTTTGAAATATATTCTCTTTTAAAAGTTTTGGCCTCCACAGGATTTTCTCTGAATCTTCTACATGTCTGA